>NW_026562428.1:0-75000 GCF_027474105.1 Poeciliopsis prolifica
TCTAGCGTGGAGTAATTGCTTGATGCTAATTGGCCCCACAGCCGAATCCTGTCAATCATCCTGAGGGTGGCGGGGGGAAGGGAGGGGCAGTCGGGGGAGGAGGGGGGAGCAAGAGGGAGGCTGGTGAAAACAAGAACACACCACCAGGTGGCAGTTCACCCTCTAGGCTGCTCTGGATGCCTGCTACTTTCACACTTACTTCACTTTTCTCCTTGAGGTATGGAGAGACTTTGATTTGGAACCTGAGAAATCGTCTTCATGCAGTGTTGGTCTCTTGAACTGTTTTTGTGCTTGTTGATGAGCTCTCAGCAGGGGCTGAATGGGCCACCTCTTTGAACTCCTGACGCCTCAGGCTGACAACTGTCTTGAACACCACACCATTCAATTTTCAAGTTCAGCGACTAGTCCATCCATGAATATTTCCTGAAAATTCATTGAACATCTTAGAACTGACATTTTTGTCAGTTCTAACTTTTGTAACTTTCGAATACAATCAGATTCTATTGATGATCAAATCTAGGAGGTTTTCGGTATTCCACAGCCAATTCCCAGAACTTGATATTCATGTCAGAAGAAAAAGTAGAATGTATTGCTGTAGGTGGAGTGCTCACGTTGCTACAACTTTACATTAATGTAATCTACATTTTTCTTTTAACAACCTTTGCCTTATGTAAAATATAAATTCTTCTTTGGACAGTATAGTTCAGATTTAGTCTTTTATACATCTTCAATGCACTGTCAAAATGAACTTCCAGCCTACGAGGCACAGCAGTCATGTGGGACCAGCCTGAGTTCATCAGTCTTGTTCAACAGATTGGAATATATTCAATTCCATGAAGCTTGTTTCTCAGAATAAAGCTACCATTTGAAAGCTGAAAACATTTAAGAATTACATTTCCTTAACCCCACATTTTTTTTTATTTTGTGTCCAAAATTCTAATCTAAATGTTTTGTTTTCATTGGCTGTATACAGAGCAGCCTGATGTTAGCAGATTGATCACAGCATGATCACACAAATCTCCACCATTTACCAAATCAAAACAAGAATTTTGCTGCTGATGTTACCAGACCAAAAAGTATTAAAAATTCTCATTATTTTGCCATTTAGCAAATAGAAATAATTAGGTTATGGAACAGACATAAAGTAGATAGACTTAGTTTGACTTAATGAGGAAAACTTATCTATTATCTGTGGTGAATGTTTCTATCTGCTATTACCTTTAGCTGTGATAACAGACAAGCTGCTGTTATCACAGCAGACAAGCTGCTGTTATCACAGCTAAACATTGCTGTTAATTTGCAATAAAATATTTATATTCAGATATACATCCATAAATCACTTTGTAATGAGTACAAATGGTGCTTTATATAAAAAAACAATATTTTCTGATGAGTTGCTGTAAACTGTTGAGATGGTGTTTACATGCTGTTGAGATGAAACTGGTCAAATGTTACTTTGCTGATTTTCAAGCTGTTCTGTTGGAGCTCAGCAGACATGCTGCCTGCATCTCTGCTCCTCAACTGCTGGTTAAACTGACAAATTTAAAGAAAAGTCACTGAATGTTGTCATTTTTCCAGCTGATAGTTAATTCTGTGAATTGATCCCATGTCTGCAAGAGGCTGAAGTCTAGCTTAGATGTCTATAGAGTGTTTTTTCTGTTAATCTGCAGTCAACACCAGATCCCAGTATGACTGGAGTTATGTAACACTGGTCCTCAGTGGACTGTAGTGGCAACATTCTGACTGAGGCTCAGGATGGAGTTAAACTGGACCATGGATTTAGACTGTGGATGTGCTGTTAGCTGAAGCTCAATGTTTCGAGAGCTCTTGCAAAATTAACAAAAAACAAACAAACAAACAAAACAACAACAAAAAACTTTCTCAATCAAAAATATTTATATCCATTAAATGTCTTCAAGTGTTACATCCCTAAATTTTAAAGTGTTTTGTTGGTTGATTGATATTTTTTACAAAATAAACATACAAAATTATTTGTATTTTGTCCCCTTACTCAGTGATTCATAGATCATACATTTATGTCATGTCAGGAGATTTCATTAGTTGTTATTGCACAAAGGCCAAACTAGAAAATATGTTTTACACTTTTACACAAATTCTCACCAGAAAGGAAGAGTTGACTTTAGGGATTACATCCTTACATGAATATACTTTTTTCTCAAAGTATTAGATGAGCCTGTTTGCAGGTGGCTTCCTGCCACTTTCTGAATTAGTTTGGCTCCACAGCTGTTAAACATAACATGTTTAGTTAATTGGGCTCTAAAATTTTCTTAAGTAAAAAAATAACTTGTTTTATATATATATACATATATAAAAAAAAAAATTCCCTTCTCACCCACCGCGGTGGTTCTTATCCTCTGAGCTCGGGTCCTCTACCAGAGGCCTGGGAGCTTGAGGGTTCTGCGCAGTATCTTGGCTGTGCCAAGGACTGCACATTTCTGGACTGAGATGTCTGATGTTGTTCCTGGGATCTGTTGTAGCCACTGCTCCAGTTTGGGGGTTACTGCCCCGAGGGCCCCGATGACCACAGGCACCACTGTGGTCTTCACCTTCCAGGCCCTCTCCAGTTCCTCCCTGAGGCCCTGGTATTTCTCTAGTTTCTCGTGCTCCTTTTTCCTGATGTTGCAATCACTTGGTATTGCTACATCTACCACAACGGCTTTCCTCTGATGTTTATCCACTACGACAATGTCTGGTTGGTTCGCCATTACCATTTTGTCTGTCTGGATCTGGAAGTCCCACAGGATCTTAGCTCTGGCGTTCTCCACCACCTTTGGGGGTGTTTCCCACTTTGATCTTGGGGTTTCCAGTCCATATTCTGCACAGATGTTTCTGTACACTATGCCTGCCACTTGGTTATGTCGCTCCATGTACGCTTTCCCTGCAAGTATCTTGCACCCTGCTGTGATGTGCTGGACTGTCTCAGGGGCCTCCTTGCACAACCTACACCTTGGGTCTTGTCTGGTGTGGTAGATCTGGGCCTCTATTGCTCTGGTGTTTAGGGCCTGTTCCTGGGCTGCCAGGATGAGGGCCTCTGTGCTGTCCTTGAGTCCAGCTTTTTCCAGCCATTGGTAGGATTTACTGATATCAGCCACTTGGGTTATTTGCTGGTGGTACATCCCATGTAGGGGTTTGTCCTCCCATGATGGTATCTCTGGCACCTCAACCTCCGTTCCCTGTTGTCTGAGACATTCACTGAGCACATTGTCTGTTGAGGCTTTGTCTCTGATGTATTTATGGATCTTAGTTGTTTCGTCCTGGACAGTGGTTCTCACACTCACTAGTCCTCTGCCTCCTTCCTTGCGGCTCGTGTACAGTCTCAGGGTGCTGGATTTGGGATGGAACCCTCCATGCATTGTTAGTAGCTTTCTGGTCTTAATATCTGTGGCTTTTATCTCCTCCTTTGGCCAGCTAATTATTCCAGCAGGGTATCTGATTACTGGCAAGGCATAGCTGTTTATCGCACGGATTTTGTTCTTGCCATTGAGCTGGCTTCTCAGGACTTGCCTTATTCGTTGGAGGTATTTAGCTGTGGCTCCTTTCCTTGTGACCTCATCGAGGTTGCCATTTGCTTGTGGTATACCTAGGTACTTGTAACTGTCCTCTATGTCTGCTATTGTTCCTTGTGGGAGTGAGACCCCTTCTGTGTGGATGACCTTCCCCCTCTTTGTGACCAGCCGACCACATTTCTCTAGTCCGAATGACATCCCAATGTCAGTGCTGTAGATCCTGGTGGTGTGGATCAGTGAGTCGATGTCTCGCTCACACTTGGCGTACAGCTTGATGTCATCCATGTAGAGTAGGTGACTGATATTGGCCCCATTTTTGAGTCTGTATCCGTAGCCAGTCTTGTTGATAACTTGGCTGAGGGGTTCAGGCCTATGCAGAACAGTAGCGGGGACAGAGCATCTCCTTGGTATATGCCACATTTGATGGACACTTGTGCAAGTGGTTTGCAGTTGGCTTCAAGGGTGGTTTTCCACAGCCTCATCGAGTTTGCAATGAAGGCTCTCAGAGTCCTGTTGATGTTATACATCTCTAAGCATTCAATGATCCAAGTATGCGGCATTGAGTCATAGGCTTTCTTGTAATCAATCCAAGCCATGCACAGGTTGGTGTGTCGGGTTTTGCAGTCTCGGGCAACTGTGCGGTCTACGAGGAGTTGGTGTTTGGCTCCTCTGCTATTTACACCGATACCCTTCTGTGCCGTGCTCATGTGTTTATCCATGTGTTTGCTTATCTTGGCCGCTATGATGCCTGACATGAGCTTCCAGGTTGTGGAGAGGCAGGTTATTGGTCGGTAGTTGGGTGGGACTGGACCCTTTGATGGATCCTTCTGGATTAGGATTGTCCGCCCTTCAGTTAACCATTCAGGGTGAGTCCCACTTTGTAGCAGCTGGTTCATTTGGGCTGCCATTCGCTCATGGAGAGCAGTGAGTTTCTTTAGCCAGTAGGCATGGATCATGTCAGGCCCTGGTGCTGTCCAGTTTTTCATACCTGAGACTCTTTCTTGGACATCTGTCACAGTGATGGTTACCGGGGCTTGCTCAGGGAGGTTGCTGTGGTCCTCTCGTAGAGAGATCAGCCACTGTGCATTGCTGTTGTGGGACGCCTCCCTTTCCCATATGCCTTTCCAGTATTGTTCCGTCTCCAGCCTTGGTGGGTCTGCTCTGTTGTTATTGTTACCCTGCCATTGAGAGTACACCTTAGCTGGTTGAGTGGAGAAGAGCCGGTTAATCCTTCTGGATTCATTCTCCCTTGTGTATCTCTTTAGGCGGCTGGACAAGGCTTGGAGCCTCTGTTTGGCAGTCTCGAGTGCTTCAGGTATGGGCATCTGCCTGTACTTTCTGGGTACTGGTCTTTTCATTGCACCCTTGTGGAGCTCTGACAGTTGGCTCACTTCCCTCCTTGTTACCTTGATTTTAGCCTCTAACCGTCTTTTCCATGGTGGGTATTGGGTCTCATGGTTGCTCTTATAGCCAAGTATCTCAAGGATCACTGATGCTGAGTTGTAGATCAGCTCATTGGTTTCTGTTATGGTGTTGGTAGGGATCGTTCTCAATGCTGCATTCACATTCTCAATGAGACTTTCAGATGGTACTTCACTCAGCCGTTGTAATTGGCGCCGGGGAGGCCTGGTTGTCATTCGGGTCATGATTCTCACTCTCAGGTCAGCAGCTGTCTCGTTCAGCTCTGTTTCGCTCATTGGGGCCGTGTATCCCCTCACTGGGTGGGGACTTGTAGTTAAGTCCCCACAGTCCTGACATCCGGGTTCCTCCCTTTTGCCGTAGCATTTGTGTTGTATCTCGTCAATCTCAAGTTGTGATAGCAGTTGCCGTTTGCGGATGTTGGAACACTGAGCTACTAGTTGTTTAGCGCTTAGTGTTGACTGGGGATGTCGAAGTAACCATTCCTTCCCCAGTCTTTGCATGTAACCTCTCTCACTAGGGTTACTTGAGTAGTAGCATTCCAACAGATCCACGTTTTCATCTCTCGCCCATTTCCGTCTTGTTCCAGTAGCCCATTTGTCATCAAGGTGCTCTGGTTCCCCAACACCTGACGCAGACCTTGTTTGGCCGGGCGACGTCTGAGCCGGCATGTTACGCAACTTAGTATCTCTCATGGTATGAGGTAGGCAGTAGCTTGAAGGGTCTTGCCTAAGGACCCAGACTGGATTCGAACCCTGCCCTCTCGGGTGATATACTGATGCCTTATGTATTGAGCTATCCAGTCATATATATATATATATATATATATATATATATATATATATATATATATATATATATATATATATATATATATATAATACATAAGGCATCAGTATATCACCCGAGAGGGCGGGGTTCGAATCCAGTCTGGGTCCTTAGGCAAGACCCTTCAAGTTACTGCCTACCTCATACCATGAGAGATACTAAGTTGCGTAACATGCCGGCTCAGACGTCGCCCGGCCAAACAAGGTCTGCGTCAGGTGTTGGGGAACCAGAGCACCTTGATGACAAATGGGCTACTGGAACAAGACGAAAATGGGCGAGAGATGAAAATGTAGATCTGTTGGAATGCTACTACTCAAGTAACCCTAGTGAGAGAGGTTACATGCAAAGACTGGGGAAGGAATGGTTACTTCGACATCCCCAGTCATCACTAAGCTCTAAACAACTAGTAGCTCAGTGTTCCAACATCCGCAAACGGCAACTGCTATCACAACTTGAGATTGACGAGATACAACACAAATGCTACGGCAAAAAAAGGGAGGAACCCGGATGTCAGAACTGTGGGGACTTAACTACAAGTCCCCACCCAGTGAGGGATACACGGCCCCAATGAACGAAACAGAGCTGAACGAGACAGCTGCTGACCTGAGAGAGAGATCATGACCCGAATGACAACCAGGCCTTCTCGGCGCCAATTACAACGGCTGAGTGAAGTACCATCAGAAAGTCTCATTGAGAATGTGAATGCAGCATTGAGAACGATCCCTACCAACACCATAACAGAAACCAAAGAGCTGATCTACAACTCAGCGTCAGTGATCCTTGAGATACTTGGCTATAAGAGCAACCATGAGACCCAATACCCACCATGGAAAAGACGGTTAGAGGCTAAAATCAAGGTAACAAGGAGGGAAGTTAGCCAACTGTCAGAGCTCCACAAGGGTACAATGAAAAGACCAGTACCCAGAAAGTACAGGCAGATGCCCATACCTGAAGCACTTGAAACTGCCAAACGAGGCTCCAAGCCTGGGCCAGCCGCCTAAAGAGATACACAAGGGAGAATGAATCCAGAAGGATTAACTGGCTCTTCCACTCAACCAGCTAAGGTGTACTCTCAATGGCAGGGTAATAACAACAGAGCAGACCCACCAAGGCTGGAGACTGAACAATACTGGAAAGGCATATGGGAAAGGGAGGCGTCCCACAACAGCAATGCACAGTGGCTGATCTCTCTACGAGAGGACCACAGCAACCTCCCTGAGCAAGCCCCGGTAACCATCACTGTGACAGATGTTCAAGAAAGAGTCTCAGGTATGAAAAACTGGACAGCACCATGCCTACTGGCTAAAGAAACTCACTGCTCTCCATGAGCGACTGGCAGGCCAAATGAACCAGCTGCTGCAAAGTGGGACTCACCCTGAATGGTTAACTGAAGGGCGGACAATCCTAATCCAGAAGGATCCATCAAAGGGTCCAGTCCCACCCAACTACCGACCAATAACAACCACCCGCGGTGGGTGAGAAGGGAATTTTTTTTATATAAAATTCCCTTCTCACCCACCGCGGTGGTTCTTATCCTCTGAGCTCGGGTCCTCTACCAGAGGCCTGGGAGCTTGAGGGTCCTGCAGTATCTTGGCTGTGCCAAGGACTGCACATTTCTGGACTGAGATGTCTGATGTTGTTCCTGGGATCTGTTGTAGCCACTGCTCCAGTTTGGGGGTTACTGCCCCGAGGGCCCCGATGACCACAGGCACCACTGTGGTCTTCACCTTCCAGGCCCTCTCCAGTTCTTCCCTGAGGCCCTGGTATTTCTCCAGTTTCTCATGCTCCTTTTTCCTGATGTTGCAATCACTTGGTATTGCTACATCAACCACAACGGCTTTCCTCTGATGTTTATCCACTACGACAATGTCTGGTTGGTTCGCCATTACCATTTTGTCTGTCTGGATCTGGAAGTCCCACAGGATCTTAGCTCTGGCGTTCTCCACCACCTTTGGGGGTGTTTCCCACTTTGATCTTGGGGTTTCCAGTCCATATTCGGCACAGATGTTTCTGTACACTATGCCTGCCACTTGGTTATGTCGCTCCATGTACGCTTTCCCTGCCAGTATCTTGCACCCTGCTGTGATGTGCTGGACTGTCTCAGGGGCCTCCTTGCACAACCTACACCTTGGGTCTTGTCTGGTGTGGTAGATCTGGGCCTCTATTGCTCTGGTGTTTAGGGCCTGTTCCTGGGCTGCCAGGATGAGGGCCTCTGTGCTGTCCTTGAGTCCAGCTTTTTCCAGCCATTGATAGGATTTACTGATATCAGCCACTTGGGTTATTTGCTGGTGGTACATCCCATGTAGGGGTTTGTCCTCCCATGATGGTATCTCTGGCACCTCAACCTCCGTTCCCTGTTGTCTGAGACATTCACTGAGCACATTGTCTGTTGAGGCTTTGTCCCTGATGTATTTATGGATCTTAGTTGTTTCGTCCTGGACAGTGGTTCTCACACTCACTAGTCCTCTGCCTCCTTCCTTTCGGCTCGTGTACAGTCTCAGGGTGCTGGATTTGTGATGGAACCTTCCATGCATTGTTAGTAGCTTTCTGGTCTTAATATCTGTGGCTTTTATCTCCTCCTTTGGCCAGCTAATTATTCCAGCAGGGTATCTGATTACTGGCAAGGCATAGCTGTTTATCGCACGGATTTTGTTCTTGCCATTGAGCTGGCTTCTCAGGACTTGCCTTATTCGTTGGAGGTATTTAGCTGTGGCTCCTTTCCTTGTGACCTCATCGAGGTTGCCATTTGCTTGTGGTATACCTAGGTACTTGTAACTGTCCTCTATGTCTGCTATTGTTCCTTGTGGGAGTGAGACCCTTCTGTGTGGATGACCTTCCCCCTCTTTGTGACCAGCCGACCACATTTCTCAAGTCCGAATGACATCCCAATGTCCGTGCTGTAGATCCTGGTGGTGTGGATCAGTGAGTCGATGTCTCGCTCACACTTGGCGTACAGCTTGATGTCATCCATGTAGAGTAGGTGACTGATATTGGCCCCATTTTTGAGTCTGTATCCGTAGCCAGTCTTGTTGATAACTTGGCTGAGGGGGTTCAGGCCTACAGAACAGTAGCGGGGACAGAGCATCTCCTTGGTATATGCCACATTTGATGGACACTTGTGCAAGTGGTTTGCAGTTGGCTTCAAGGGTGGTTTTCCACAGCCTCATCGAGTTTGCAATGAAGGCTCTCAGAGTCCTGTTGATGTTATACATCTCTAAGCATTCAGATGTATAACAAGTAACAAGTATGCGGCATTGAGTCATAGGCTTTCTTGTAATCAATCCAAGCCATGCACAGGTTGGTGTGTCGGGTTTTGCAGTCTCGGGCAACTGTGCGGTCTACGAGGAGTTGGTGTTTGGCTCCTCTGCTATTTACACCGATACCCTTCTGTGCCGTGCTCATGTGTTTATCCATGTGTTTGCTTATCTTGGCCGCTATGATGCCTGACATGAGCTTCCAGGTTGTGGAGAGGCAGGTTATTGGTCGGTAGTTGGGTGGGACTGGACCCTTTGATGTATCCTTCTGGATTAGGATTGTCCGCCCTTCAGTTAACCATTCAGGGTGAGTCCCACTTTGTAGCAGCTGGTTCATTTGGGCTGCCAGTCGCTCATGGAGAGCAGTGAGTTTCTTTAGCCAGTAGGCATGGATCATGTCAGGCCCTGGTGCTGTCCAGTTTTTCATACCTGAGACTCTTTCTTGGACATCTGTCACAGTGATGGTTACCGGGGCTTGCTCAGGGAGGTTGCTGTGGTCCTCTCGTAGAGAGATCAGCCACTGTGCATTGCTGTTGTGGGACGCCTCCCTTTCCCATCATATGCCTTTCCAGTATTGTTCCGTCTCCAGCCTTGGTGGGTCTGCTCTGTTGTTATTGTTACCCTGCCATTGAGAGTACACCTTAGCTGGTTGAGTGGAGAAGAGCCGGTTAATCCTTCTGGATTCATTCTCCCTTGTGTATCTCTTTAGGCGGCTGGACAAGGCTTGGAGCCTCTGTTTGGCAGTCTCGAGTGCTTGTACTTTCTGGGTACTGGTCTTTTCATTGCACCCTTGTGGAGCTCTGACAGTTGGCTCACTTCCCTCCTTGTTACCTTGATTTTAGCCTCTAACCGTCTTTTCCATGGTGGGTATTGGGTCTCATGGTTGCTCTTATAGCCAAGTATCTCAAGGATCACTGATGCTGAGTTGTAGATCAGCTCATTGGTTTCTGTTATGGTGTTGGTAGGGATCGTTTCTCAATGCTGCATTCACATTCTCAATGAGACTTTCAGATGGTACTTCACTCAGCCGTTGTAATTGGCGCCGGGGAGGCCTGGTTGGCATTCGGGTCATGATTCTCTCTCTCAGTCAGCAGCTGTCTCTGTTTCGCTCATTGGGGCCGTGTATTCCCTCACTGGGTGGGGACTTGTAGTTAAGTCCCCACAGTCCTGACATCCGGGTTCCTCCCTTTTGCCGTAGCATTTGTGTTGTATCTCGTCAATCTCAAGTTGTGATAGCAGTTGCCGTTTGCGGATGTTGGAACACTGAGCTACTAGTTGTTTAGCGCTTAGTGTTGACTGGGGATGTCGAAGTAACCATTCCTTCCCCAGTCTTTGCATGTAACCTCTCTCACTAGGGTTACTTGAGTAGTAGCATTCCAACAGATCCACATTTTCATCTCTCGCCCATTTTCGTCTTGTTCCAGTAGCCCATTTGTCATCAAGGTGCTCTGGTTCCCCAACACCTGACGCAGACCTTGTTTGGCCGGGCGACGTCTGAGCCGGCATGTTATGCAACTTATTATCTCTCATGGTATGAGGTAGGCAGTAACTTGAAGGGTCTTGCCTAAGGACCCAGACTGGATTCGAACCCTGCCCTCTCGGGTGATATACTGATGCCTTATGTATTGAGCTATCCAGTCAGAAGATATGCTACTTTTCTTTCTACCTTGGAATGAAGGGGACTGTTGGTTGGAGTCCTGCTACTACCTGCTTCTAACAACACACCTCACCTAAGTCATCAAATATAAACCACATTTTGACTTTAAGACTTGAAATTTAGTATAGATTGCACATAGGAACAGGAAGTGATTTGATCTCTGAAGAGAACATGGTGATATTAAAAATGCTGCCTTTTGTGCTTTTTTAACAGTTGGCTGCCAGAACGTATTACAGATTTCAGCACCTCACAAGTTTTTCAGCTTATAGGCAAAGATTGCAGACAGACTGACAGATCTAAAGCTGAACAGAGTGCACTGCTTGTTGATGACCCACTCCTTGGCTTCTGGCTCTGAATGCTGAGGATCTGCCACTTATGGAGCAACATTAATGTGTCTAAAGACAGCTGGAAGTAAAACATTTAACTGAGGGGCGTGGCAGTGTCACATGACTTGAGAGCCAACACATGTATAAGATTTTAAATTCATTTCAGTTCTCTTATGTCTATTTCTGTGGCACCAATTCAAACAAATGTCATCTCAAAGCACTTTCCAAAAAACAAACAACAAATAAAACAAAGGTTTTAGTTTCACCTCATTCGTTTCCTTTATACCATCCCAGGGTGACCCTGCCTCTTGCCTAATGACTGCTGGAGATAAGAACCAGCCTTCACTGTTTACAGATCCCACTGAGGACTCTATAAACCATCCATCAATCCATTATCATACGTCTACCCATGTATGATAATGGTTGATGAACATTCCCATTAATTCTAGTTATCAAAACTATATTTATTGAAAAGCTAAGGGTGCCAAACAACTTATAATGTAAACATTCAGCAGCCCCAGTTAAATACATGTCAGTTTTTTCTCACATGATGCAAGCATTATATGAATTTCAGTCATCACCAGAGTATGACGTGTTTGAATATGGATCCAGGTCCAAGAATAAAGAGGCCATTTGATGAACATGTGCACCATTCATCTGTTTCCAGAAAGAGGGAGTTGTTTGGATGGTGCTCCAATAAATGAGTCATTATTAAAGAACTGAATTTTAAAACAACATGATGGAAGAGGCTTAACTGGGTCATCTGAGTAATCACAGCTCAATAAATTCTCCTAAACACACATTAGGTTTCCATTGACTGAATCTTACAAACATACAGCTCTCTTTGCTGCGACATTGTTAATATAATATAAGCTCTATGAGCTTCAAGCAGCTGGTCTGCTATGACGGAATCAACCATAAGAATCAGTCATTTGTATCATCTGGTTTCGGGCTTGTCAGAGTCCAGTTAAACTCCCATAATTGTTAACACCAATTAACAAGCATCAATGAGATTTTAACTAAACAGAAGAGAAAAAGGCCAATGTTGTTCTTGGATTTTGGTCTTCCTCCTCCAGCAGTACCTTTAATATTATTACATTTATTTAATCTCTCTGGCCCATAATTTGGGCCAGAGACTGGTTCAATAACTAATTGATCCACTTCCTCCAATGTCTTAAATCATGAATTGGTCAAACAGTCCATCTTGATTCACATTTGAATAGAGATGGAGCAGCACAGAAGATTGCTTTGGTTTTCCATCATACTGAGAAAAATATTGTATTAACACAGGTATCTTGGTCTTATCTTGGTGTATTCACCATCTTTCTGTTTAAGGAAAAACTATCCAAAACAACCTGACTCTGTGTAAAAAAAAAAAGAAAAGATATTGTAAATAGCTGATAGATTGTAAATAGCCCATTGTAAATAGCTGATAGATTCTAACCACAAAGTAAATGTAAAATTTCATACTAATAGTTATGCTCACAGTTACCTGAAATTTTGTTGTTAGTTAGTGAAATAGTGACACTTCCTCATCCAGCCTAACAAAGTGATTTTCACAAGTTTCTGTGAATAACTGCTTAAAATCTCCAAAAGCAATGCATTTGACAACCTAGATAATCTGTGGATATTCCAGCATGATGGAGCCATTGAGTGGCTGGGTTAGTCTAATATGAAAGTGGATCCCCATCATGAGATTAAGATTTTGTACCTGTGTGTTAGGAAAAGCAACAGATCTGAACCTTGACTGAATTTGTGGTCAATTCTCAAAAAGCAGCTGGAGAACAGCAGACTACAAACTGCCATTATCTGTAATGGTCGATAACATGATTCAGGCCTGTCACTAGATTTAATTCCCAATTTCCTAAATGTTAACACCAATTTAACAAGCATCAATGAGATTGTTAACTAAACAGAAGAGAAAAGGCCAATGTTGTTCTTGGATTTTGGTCTTCCTCCTCCAGCAGTACCTTTAATATTATTACATTTATTTAATCTTTTTTTGTTTGTTTTGACTCTGGATATCAGCCTGCCTCCAAACAACCAATAGTCATCCATTCAGGCCAAACTCCTGTACTCAAAATAAAATGTAAGATAATTGATAGAATAATTGACAGGATATGCCAGGAAAATATTCTGATTATCTTGAGGAAACTATATTTGCACCTTTGCGAGGATAAGAAGTGTTGGAAACGTTGGTGGCATGGCTGTTCATTGACGCAGCAGGGTATGTAAATGATAAATGATACAACGGCTGCTTTGCCACCTGTGTAAGCTGCAAACACTCCTCTTGCTCTTAAGAAAAGCAATGTGGATCCTGGTACTGTGTGAGGTGATACTGTTTGTTGGTTCAGCACAAAGCTTTGTTTGAAAGCACATTTTCAAAGCTGTATCCAGGCTTATGTTGCAAATACAGAGAGCTCAGAGCTACAACTGAACCCAAATATTTACATACACTGTAGAAAAAGAAGCGTAAACCATATTTGAGTCATTTTTTTTATTACTTGAGTCAAACACTATAAGTGTCTTGATACAAGCTTTTCTAAATCGTTTGTCCTGTCAAAACTGGGTCTGGTTTGCTGGCCACCTTTTTGAGATCTGGCAACTGCAGTAATCAATGTGACTGAAGATAAATGCATGGAAGAGTTTCTCCAGTTCTTGTTGGGATGTTAGTCCTTTGATCTGGAAGTGTTCTTAAGGTCAGCAGGAAGGGTTTGTTTGGAAGGGTTGTAACTGTCTTTATGTGTCTCTGAAGGGTCAGGTCTGATTTTTAGTTTCCAGCTGTAATAACTGAAGCTGTGTACTACTCGATGGTTCCTCTTTAGGTCCAACAGTGATGATGTCAGCTTTGTTTCTGTTAATCTTGAGAAAGTTATGGTGTGTTCACATTGTTCTGTTCTAAGCATCTATTCATTGCTTCGATGTGTTAATAGTCTTCTTGTGACATCGTAAAATAGAGCTGTGTATCATCTGCATAACTAATCTTGTTTCCTGTTATAACCTGAGACAGTGGAAGCATCCTAACCCCTAGATATTGAATAGGAGGGGTCCTAGGGTTGAACCGTGGACAAAAGTAACCCCGCATGTTCACACTAACAAGGTGTTATTCACTCAGATAAGTCCAATTTCTTTAGGCAAGATAAATAGTGTCAAATGCTGTGCTGAAATCCAACAGAACCAACGCTGGCTCTTCCACAGTCTGTATTCATGTGGATGTCATTGAACACTTCAACAAAGGCAATGTCAGCACTTTGTGAGCAGGTTGGACATCGGCCTGTTCGTTTTCATTAATTGTTTCTGTCATGAAACGGTGTGTGGAGGTGAGGCAGACGCTTGGAGACCCAGGATAAGGTGAAAAGAGGAGGTTAAAATAATCCAAAATATATATTGTATATCCAACAATATACAGCAAGTCCATGACCAGGCAGCACGGCTGAGCTGTGTTAGTCCTTTTGAGCAGTGTTAGTCGGTGTTGAGCAGAAGCCAGGGCTCAACACCGGTTGCAACTGGTCACATGGCTGGGACAACAGGGAAAACAGAATGACGTAACAAGCGACAACGACCTGATGAGGAACAAAGGACACAGGTAGATTAAATACACAGAGAGTAATCACAGAGTCGAGACACTCCTGGGAGTAATCAAGGGACAGACAGGACAACGAGGACAGTCAGGGACAAGCAAAACTCAAAATAACACACAGAAAGACACAGAACATGACAGTTTCAACTGCTGTTTTAAAAACTTGGGGGAACATGAAGGCCATATTAATCTTGATGTATTAAACATCAGATTGTAAATAAGGTATTGTATGACAATATACATTTCTCATGACTCTGAATTATAACAAATAATTCAGAATCATGAATACCAGATGATGCTGAAACCCCTCGGTACCTGTAAGTTATTTTTTGATTTTTTGCTTACCTGAGTAGTCAGGAAAAACAAATTAGAGAGGTGACTGTGTGGGTGGCTGATGCACATCTCATCCTGGTGGTTTTCAAGCTTTGCAGGCCAATCCCTCCCCATTTTGGTGGAAGAAACATCTCTCACCCATAGTAGAAGAGAGCTTGGAAGGGACATATTGATTAAATATCTGAACTGTAAGTAGTTCAGCAATTGACCGATTTGTGTAACCATCTTGAAAATCCCTGCAATATTAAACCCTCCTGATGTCCTCGGGTCATTTTGACCCGAGGCCTGGTTTTGCTTATTTTATTTTTTTCGTCAAGTTCATATTTAAATTGCTTCAGCATAAAATTCCATCTGAGTTGTGAACACTGTAGTTCTGATGCACGACTGTTAGATTTAAAGTTGCAGTATGCAGCTGCAATTAAAAAAATGTTTTTTAAGTACTTGTCCTCGGGTTGCATTTCACTACTGCCTCTCAGGATCTGTAGGCCCATAGTTTCTCTTCTTCAGAAGGAAAGTAAATTTTTGAGAATGTTTTTGTAGACCCATAATTTTATTTTTGCACACACTTACCAATTTTATTCTGTTATTGTTATTCAAACTAATTAATTTAGAAGTACTGTGAAAACTAAGCTGAAAGTGAAAGTAATTACCCCTAAACTTAAAAATTTTAAAAATATTTTAAATACTGTAGCTTCCCTGGGCCATCCTTACGATGTTGTTAATAACTGTTCAGAGCTTGTGGTTTATAAATCTCATTGGTGCCTAAATTGCCTTGTTTAGACAGAGGCTGTTTTATGCCACCACAAAGAACATGTCACAAACGTCTTTTGTGTTTGCTTTATTGTCACATCAAAATGTTTCAAATCATTTTTCATTTCATTTCTCATTTAATTTTGGTAAATTGTCCACATCACAAGAAACAACAAAGAAAAAAAACACAACAATAAATAACCCACAGTTTACTAAAAAAGGAATAGGCTGAAGCAAAGCTTATTCTTGCCTACAAACAACTGTTATTATGAGACACAGATAACCTGCGTAATTACAAAAACTTGGTTTTAGATGATAACGTTAAGGGGAAAGAAATGTCTTCCCCACCCAATCTATGTGAAAACATCATTGATTCTGTTGTTCACATTTGAAGGAAACACATTTTTGAATAAACATAGTCAAAAATGGTCATTCAAAACTATGTTTGTTCAAAACGTCAAAAACCTGGAACAGAAGCTGTCTGACAACATGAAATGGGCTAAATTATATCTGAAAAAGCGACACTCAATGTGCTGAGCTAAAAACAAGATTGTAGAAAGAAAATGGTTTTTGTAAGATAATGTTCTGCCTGGACTTAAACTGGATACCATTACATGACCCTAAACATGATGGAAAGTCCTCCAAAGTGGATAAATTAACAGAGGCAAAGATTCCTCTACAATAATGTACAGAGCTAAGTACTTTTTGAATTCAGTGAAATTTTACAATTTCTGAACAATTTCTTCGAACTATGTAGGGTGTACCCAGGACTATTTCCACATCTGAAAAATAAAACAAAATAGTGCACTTTCTATTTAAAGAGCATCAGAATCCTAATTTGCATCCAGAAATAAACAGAACAATAAGATAAGGATGTGTATTGGTGAAATCATCACGCTAAGCTGTTTTTTTTAAAAGATTCATGATATGCAAAGAGGCGAAGTCAGTTAAGAGAGAATTTTCACACTAAAATTTGATTACTAAGACAGAAATCAATTGGATGAGGCAAATAGCTTTTTAATTAAGATTCCCCAGATGCCTTAATGAAGACAGCTATGTCTTCTCTTTGTGCAGTCTCTTTGGGGAGAAGCTAAGGTCTGCTAAAATGGAGAAGCTTGGTTAGGAGAAGTGATGCTGTTAGTGGAAGGGCTGTAGACCTCAGGGTGTGAGAAGTGGTGAGGGAGGCATTACAGAGAGATAGGAAGTAGGGGTGTATCGATCACACCCACAAAACTCATCAAGGTCTTCTAGGAAAGTATGTGATGCATCCAGCGTTCAGTGTCCTGGGCCAACATTACACCATGGGAGGCCAATAACAGATCTGCAGCCATTTTTCATCTAAACTTTAAGCTTTAAACTTTAGGCAACATGTACAATAGATCAATTCATCATGTTAAAGTTCCACATTCTTAGCATCTATTTAAAGTGTTTCGTATGATGTACAATGTTAGTTTTGTTAAATTGGACATTTGCATAAAAGTTGGGCATTATAATGCATTTTCCGTGCATTATTTGTCATGTTTCTAAGTTTAATTATTGTGGGGAAAATTTTGTTAACTGTCATTCCATCATTATTAGCAACACTGACCAAAATTCCAAAAATCATCTAAAGCCAGAAACAGAACATCTGTATTAATTCTCATATTAAATTGCTCAGATTTTATTCCTTTCACTCTCATCATGGCCCACCGTTTCCTCATGTGCCACACAAAATATTGCAGAAAATTGAGACAATGATTAGGCACTAGTTAAAAGCACGCACCTAATGTTTCAGTAAATCGTTAAGACATAATTTGTTTCTAAATATCTGGTAAATTGGACGACTCTCATTTCCTTTATTTATGTAATGCATTCAGAGCAACATGACATTTCTTTTACTGCTTTATGATTTATGATGCAATTAAAAACCCTTTTGTGCGGCAGTAAATGAAGTGAGTTCCTAATGGTGGATTTATTGATAATGAATCAGCGGTGTTCCACTCACAGTTACCCAGGAAGAGCTTGGATTTAGTAAAACTACTGTTTTAAGATTATTGTTTTTTGCCTAAATTTCTATTTAAATTGTATCATTATTATCTTATATACCCAGGAGTTACAGTAATCAAATCAATCAGTGTCATTATTCAGGAACTTTGATCCAATTTTCACAAATTTCAAAATCAGATTTCCCATCTGTTTGGTAATATTTACTCATTTGCTGTGAATGTAACGCTCTCCATTCATTGTTTTTTTTTCATATATATATTTTTATTTGCTAAATTACATTTCTGTATGAGATGTTACTGTTGTTGACATTTCCGTTACCTAACCTCTATGTTGGTCAGAGAGACTCAAAACCTGGATTAAATTACGCATGTCCCCTTTAAGAGGATACCATTATATTATAGACCTTTGACAATACCCATACCATGAGCCTAAACCAGACATACACCAGTCTTAAAAACTGAATTTGTCCAAAGGGGTTGTTTACTTCATGAGCTGATAACTATGACTCAGCTACCAATTTGGAAGGGCGATCATGCCAAAATATTAACTAGAAACAGGTATCTTTTCCAAAAATATTGATAGACTTTGCCACCCTGAAATGTACAAAAAACGGTCTGATCCCTGGAATATTAATTGAATTGCTTTTCAACCTATGATTCCACAGGTTACTGCAACCTGATCAACAGGTTGCAGTAACCTTAGCTGTGAATGTAACGCTTACATTACAGCTGAGGTTGCCTTACTGCAACCTGGTCAACAGGTTGCAGTATGATTTGTGCCACCAGCACAGGTTCTGCTGGTGGCACAAATCAAACATTCTTTCTATTTGTGAGCATACTAATTACCAGTGTATTGGTTTGTCTAGAAGAATATCTTATGGACACTTACCTCAAGAAAATCTTTAAGCTTCCTGAAATTGTTTAATACTCTAAGCAAGTCTGACAAACCTGGATACCGATCAGCTTATAAGTGATTTATTCAAGACTCAGCTTGTTACTACAACCAAAGTGTTTGATTCTAGGTAGAAATATTTTTCTTGTTGCTCCCAAAGGAACCATCAAAGACTAAGACAGGACAAGAAACTGACAAAGCAATAGTGACATTCCCAATCTTCAGTATCCCAAAACTCACCCATTCACAGGCCTGATCTTATGCAATCAACGACAAACAAGTGCATTCTCTTTACCAGTAAGACCCAACTGAGCTCAGCTAATCCTCATCTTTGTTCTTTGTAGAAGATTCTGTCTGCAACAGAGCAGCCAATAAACCTGCTTTCCAATAAACAAATTAAACATTTTTTAACTGCAATTGCACAGACAAAACCTAGATCATTACATTTTCGGGGATTCAAAGAGTCTGTAATACCTTACCAGATTAGCCTGAAATCTCCTGGGTGCCATGTTGAGCTAAATATCCAGGTCAGGACAAACAAGTTTTTGCTGAACTGACTTAGGAAAACACTCTTCCTTCATCTAAACAATGTGAAAGTGTGTTTAAAACTTGAAAGGTGATCTACTGATGTCTAGTTTTAACTTAGAAATATCTAGGGTTGATTCTAGCCAGACTTTCAGCATCTTTGTTTCGGCTAAAGTTTTGAGACCACTGGCATGAAAGAGTCACAATTAGGAGATTTTTCTAAAATTTAAAGACAACGACTAATGTACTTTAAATAGGCACCAGTGGATTTGTGGTGTTTGAAGAGTAGTGAGCCAATGTTTCTCTAAACAATAGTTTGTAAATTTCTGTCCTGTATGTGTAACAGGTGTCTGTGATGATGTTGGTGAGGGACTGGGAGTGGTGAGATTGAGTTTTCTCCTTGTATTCCAGGTCAGGGTTCTCAGTCCCCTGATCAATCATCTAAAATCCTAATATTTATATGAAAGATGGTTCTACAAAATAGTTTTAATGTCATTTGGTAAAGTTTAGAAAACCATGTATCACTTGGTTCCTCTTCACAACTATGCTCTGCTTTGTGTTGTCCTGTCACATAGAATACACTGAAGCTTGTGGCAGTTCCATGGCAGAATGGGCCAAGGATCAAGAGGAATTAAAACATTTGCATAACACTGTACTATTCCATGCAAAATAATGTGTGGTGGTGGATCTCCACTGTTCCTTATACCACTGATTCTCTCAATGTGTCTAGTAATGTCTCTTCTCCCAGCTTGTCGTCTTGCTCTCTCTGGTTCAGTAAGATGCTTTCTGTGTCAGTGAATTTTCTGCACCCATGCCTCTTGCCCACAAACTAACCCCAGGGGCGCAGCCTTGTTTTATGCATGTCCTCTTCCAGTCGCAAAGCCCATAAATGGTCGCTCAGTGAGAGGAAGTGGGCCAAGGCTGATGCTGGGATGTAAAAGGAAACAGAATGCTGCTGATGGGCAGTTCGAAGTCTCACTGACTATGGCTGATTGCTCCTCTTTATACTAAGTTATGATAAAAAAGTGAAGAAAAAAGTCTGCCACTGTATATCCAACTTCAGCTCCAATAACAGGAGTTTGTGTTTCTCTGCTGGACTGGCTTAGAAAATAAATTCTCCAGAACTTGAGGGAGAAGATTTTTCATCTGAAGCAGATGAATGAAGTTTTGAAACAAGTTCTGTCGATTTCCAAAACCTCCTTGTTTTGTGAAAATGGAAACTTAACATGGTCTGATACAGTTCTTTCATATATCATAACTTAAATTAAAGTTATTTACCTAGCCTTAAAAACACAAAGGCAGTGTGTTTTTCACATGAGTTTTCTTTTGAGAGGAGTTTATATTTCTTGCAGTTTACCCACCCATTACCCCCTGCCCACTGCCCACTGCTTGTCCAAAATGAAGTCATTGGGGCAGCAGGACACAAAAATCCCTCCTCCTGTGGGATGTACCCGAAAAACTTCAAACGACTTAAACAGACTTCTCTGGACTCAGAGGACCAATGATTTATCAACATCTATCTAGAAAGTGTTGACACCCATCCAGGTTATATCTCTTACAAACTTTTTCTAAAAAGTAATAATATAAAATTAAAAATATGTTAAATAGCGCATTGCAGTCAGTATTGAGAAGATTCATCTTTAGTCATTGGAGTCATGATGAGAAGGTCTTATTTGTAATTTTTCTCTGTTCTTCCTCTATTCTTCTTGCTCAGCTGTTCAATCTCTGTTAGGTTGAATAGAAATGAACTGTGAAAAGGCCATTTCAAGTTCTGGCAAAAATTCTCTCAGCTTGAGGTTGGGCTTTGACTTGGCCACTACAGAACACCCATCTTGTTGCTTCAAACTATCTCTGTGTAGCTTCATCTGGAATCCTCAGGTTGTTGTTTTGCTTGAAAATAACCTTTTCTCCAAAGGTGCAGTTTTCTTTTAGATTTAAACAAATTATGCCTTTTGGTGTTTTGTTAGTTTTTAGTTTTGATTTGGCTGTTGCATTTTGTAATCTTGATTTGAGCTGTGAGGTCTTGCTACCTTGATAGCTTTGAAGTGACCTGTTTTAGTTTCTCACAAACTGAGCGTTGAAGCTTTACCCAGTCTAGTTTTGCTGCAGGTTTATGGCCAAATATTTGAGAGCTCTGGGTTACAGCTCTTAACTAACTTTTGTTTTGAGACACTTTTGTTTACTGAAACCGTGGGTTTGAGTAAACAAGAATACTGATTAACCAGAGGATGAACCTTCCAGACTCAGGTGTGTTCATACTACAATCACCTGACAGAGACATGACTCTCAGGTAAGTTCTGTTCCACTTGTGAGACAACGAGCACCAATTAGCTTTGTGGAATTAGATTACTTTTTATATTTATATTTAATCATCATTATTTCACAGAATCAGTTTCAGTTTGACATTAAAGCATATTTTTATTTATTTTTTGTTTTTGTCAAAAACAAATTGTTGATTGAGATTTATCTGTACCCAGGTGGATAAAGCTTTTTCTAGGACAGACACACCTGTAATTAAAAAATAATATTAAATAGAAGTATTAAATTAGTGTTTTTTCTGATAACTTGAAGAAATGTTTAATTAAATGCACATTGACATTAGGTATCTTTTTCTGTCTTAAAGGGGCTTTCTATTGAATTACATTGATTTTTATTGACCAACCTGACCTTTGACCTTAACCTAACCCCATGATAGCACTGATTTGGGCTTTTGGATGCCATATAGAGCAGTGGTTCCTCACAAGGCAGTATTTGTTGTAAAGTCTGGACTTCTAAGATGAGAAATACTAACACACACATACACACACATGCAAACACATAAACATATTCAAAATAAACCATCTTCTTGGAGTAAGAAACAATCTCAGAAAGAAATAATCCTCCCAGAGTTCAAATTGGTCCATTTTATTTGGTTCTGAAAGATTTATGAGCCGTTTCAAAGGCTTCAGGTTTGTCTGTTTGGTTTTGGCTTGAGTTGCTGCTGCTGAAAGGTGAAGCCTAGTTTTCTGAGGTCACATTTTACTACTTTCAGAATTTCTTGATGCTCTTCTTCCAACAGTGCTCCTTCTAGTCTTTATCTCCAGGAGACAAATTTGACTTTATATCTGGATAATAGAGTATGGCTGCAAAGAAATGAATCTTTTACAAATAATGTATATTTATTTTTTTATTTTAATATTTAATTGAGATTGCATTCCATACATGGTGAAATTACTGTCTTAAGCCTCGATTTTAAAAAAGCTTGTGTAATGAAAACTGCCTACACGGGTTCAAGACACCCTTTGTCAGATGCAGCAACGTCACTCCAGCACATAACAAAGCATCACCTTTTCAATAGACTCACTGATTTACAAGCTTTAAGACACCTGAGATACTTACTTTAACATGTCCATATTGTGAAATTGTTTTCAAATTTTTCTGGAGGTGCTATTATGTTTCATTTTTTTAAATGGTTCTGTTAAGCCACAATTCTAAAGTTATGTTTGATTTTCATGTATTCATTGTCAGTAAATTTTTATTGACTATCATTTGTTTTTTGACTATTAGCAGAGGGGAATCAACTATTTTGTCTACATGCATAGCTGGCTCTTATAATACTATAAAACATTGTCATAAGAATAAAAAAATACAAGGTGCAAATCAACAACATAGCTGAACATTTAAGATGAACATATTTTCATCTTATCTTAAAATGCACACAGTATTATGGTTTTTTTGCTAAGAAGAGCTCTTTGAAGTTTTACTGTGAATAGAAAACCTTCAGTAGGAAGACTTTAGAAATTCAAGTTTTTGAAAGAATATTTTAATAAAGGATAAAAGAAAAAGAAAAGTATAGGCCCAAAAGAGTTTCTCCTAAAGAATACATGATAGAAAGAAAAACATCTTGACTGGCGATGAATACCAAATAATAAAAAGCCATGTGCAGTCTGTTTGTCCATGTGTAGATAGATGATGCAGACAGCTTTGAAGCTTAACCACCATCAAGATTTACCAGGTGAAATCCCAGAGAGCCTCACATCAAAGAGTTGTTGCAGTCGTTTAGTTGAAACACCAAACAAGTGTTCTGGTTCAAAAGCAGCTGGATTTTTATTTCACATTTTCTTTTTAGATTAATTTCATTAACCATTAGTCATTTTCTGTAGGTTTGCCATATTTACATCATTGCAGTGATTTATGCAGATAAAATGAATCTCTTTCTTGATCATTTTTTGTGCATTCTCATTAAGGTGTGATTTACCTATAGACATCATGTAAAATGTGTTCTTTATCTTTTTTGTGAGATATGTTTTGGTTTTCAGTGATATTAAAGGAGATGTGCATAATTTTAAAACTGTGGGTGAAAACCAGTTGAAAGAGGAGCTGAGCACAACCACAGGTTTAATGCTGAATTTGGACTTCTAAAGCAATGATGAAACAAATTTAAAATTAAATGGACAATATTGTCTTTTTCATCCACATAGTGCCATTTTATAGCACAAACTGTGCTAACTTCACACATGAAATATAACTTAAAAGCAGTTTAACACCTTGAAATTGAGTCTCTGCCTCTTTAAAAAAAATCTGTTTTTTCTGAAACTCTGCCTTCAGGAAGTGAGGTGAAAGTTGTAAGATTTCTGTTCTGTGGAGAAGGTGCACCTCCACGGAAGGTGCTGTTCAGTCCACTGAGGCGTTTTGCACAAGTCCACACATGGCTGAATGGTTGCCATGAGAGATTATGGGATTTCTCAAACATGAATTAAATAAATAAAACAACCCTCTAGGGAATAAAATTATAACATGATGCAAAGCTCAAATTGTGAATTTTACATAATACTGATCCTTTAAGAAAATTATCTCTATTTCCTAATTACCATAAGACTAAGACAAAAAGAAAATAATTCTTCACTTGTTCAATTTCAGAGGTTTCAGTCCATAATCTTGGTATTTGGTAGTTTAGTGTAAACTTTATATCATCAGCGTGTGTGAGTATGTGCATAAATGGGAATGATTGATTTCAATGTAAAACTTCTTTGAGGACAGTAAAAAATACTTTACAAGTCTGATGTCATTTCAAAAAACAACATAGCTTTATGTTCCATAAATTATCAATTATCAGATCAAAACCTAACAACTCCCCACAAAGAGGGAAGAAAAGGATATGTGACTAAAGTGTGAGAAACTAAGAAATATTGTGACATCTTCTATTCACAATATTCCAGTGCAATTGAAATGTGGTAACACTCTTAGAGTTAGTTCCCCAAGTACAGAATAGTTGAACACTGGCTCATCAGTGTGGTATGTTCAGACCTAAGCAAAATGTCATCTTCAAAAGGATGACTCACCCAATAAGAGCCAGGTCAGGTCAGAACTGAGCGGTTCATCTGCATCTCAAGGGCAAAGAAAACTTTTGAAGGAAATTGTCACACTATGAATAAGGTAGATGGAAGGTTTGAGTAAGGCATGAAATAAGCATCAACATGCAGTCAGAAAAACTCACACCTTGAGACGTGTGACCGAAACGACACACAGGTTGACATTGTTGGAGATTTGCTCAGATTGTCAGTGACGTTGACACGAAACGTTAACTGGGCAAAGATTCATGTGACCTTGATGACCTCAATACTGACAACAAGTTGCTCTTTAATGGACTCTGTTTCCCTATTACTGTCATGTGATTGTTTCTGAACACAGTTTATCAGCCTGATACATCAACCCAAGTTTCAAAACTTTTGGATGAAAGTCGTAACATGATAGCAAGAGAATTTCATTCGCAGACAGTTAAAAAAACTAACTAAACTTTATACAGTTGCTACAGTACAGCATTTGGTTGGAAAAGATTCATCAACTTCAAAATTGTGATTGCTCTACATTAACCAAGCCATGGACTACATCAATGAGATCCTTCTGACTTTCTTCTGTTGTAACCCTGGAGGACGTCCAGCGGATCAATGATTTTTTTTTCTTTTTTTTGTAAATTTAGGCTAAAACCCCACCTCTTAATGATTAATAACATTAATCAATATGATGCAAGATCATGCATTTGACAAAATGTAATGTTTTTTGATTGTTTCATTATCGGTATATTATTTTAATTATGAAAAGCCCTCTGAACTGCCTTGCTGACGAAATGTGCCATATTAATAAACTTGATTTGACCTTTTTTCACTGAATTCAGACAAACTGGCTAAATTCAATCAACATATTAAATGTACTTGATTGATGTAAAAATAATCTTATTCAATGAATATCTTAATCATCTGTGACAGAGTTTGAATTAAATTAATCTTAATTTCCAGAATTTTTTAAATTTTCATAATAGTTTTTTTACTTTGTAGCATATCAAACAATGATTTTCAGTTCCCAGTTTGTTAGCGCAATGGTAAAATTCCTAATTGCCTGAATTTAATCACCATTTATATCATGTTTCTGTCTAAATTATTTTAATGATTTATGCAAAAATATATTCTCTAGAAGTCTGGCAAAATTCTACCTTTCTCACTCCAAGTAAGAATTACAACAAAGAGAGGCTAGAGCCAATCACCAATCTCACAGGATTACTTTTCTGCCAAACAAATAATCCATCTTAATCCACTGTGGCAGCTGTGTGACTGTGGCCTCCCACACTGCCACATTCTCTCCAAATGACAGCGCTGTAATGCAGCTATAATGAACATGTGACATAGTTTGTTACCCTCTTCTCTGGCTCACATAGCCTGGAGATATGTGTGATTACATAAATTAATGGCCACAGTTTCTGATTTTATGTGACTCAACTAAATTCCTCAGATCCTGGCAGCAAGCGCTTGTGAGGAACTATTATGATTTGGATAATGTGGGTGGTCATTAGCTGTCCATCCGTCCATTCATCTGTCCATCCTGCAGCGTCACAACAGGGGCTTGTAACTACCTCCAGAGGTCATTGGGTGAGAGGTAGCATACACCCTGAAAATATCACCAGTCTATCACAGGGCAACACTGAAACACACAAGACATGATCAGAACATAAAACGAGTAATTTGCATTTTAAAGAGAAAATATCTCTTGTATCCCTGCCAACAAATTAAGAAAATTTGTATCACTTTGCATAGCTACGTGGACTTTCAAGAAGCATTTAGAATTTTCTCTTGGTTGTTCAGGGCACATTTTCTGGAAGACAGAGCAGAATTAGTGGAGCTCAGATCAGGACTTATTAGTATAGACTTGTACTGCATGTCAGCATTGGGGTGGGGGTTGAGGATCCTGGGGTGACTAAAGATGTGGAGTGGTAGCTAGCGGTCAGTATTCAGTGATGTTTTGCTCCTTACTGGTCAGCAGAGTTCTGATCACATCAGATCAAGGATTAGCATCGGCTGATCCAACAGTGTATTGTTGGTAATGTTGGAAATTCACTCATGGCTCCCAGAATTTTGTGTTTGGGTTAACAAAAGTCCTTTACCATTTCATTTTCTTAACTGCTTTGGCAGTAGAAGTGGTTTTCATTTCTCCATAATAGTATGTAATACACCTGTAAAACTTGTTACTGCAATTTAATTTTCAATAAGCAGGGGCTAAAATTTACTGTCAAAGACTGGCTTTACATTTCAACTGGTTTGACTTAATAAATGTGACATTTATGCTCCAGCTGTTATTTTTATAAATTGTCATGAACCAGCAACCAGCTAATAATACTGTCTAACTGAAAAGATCTTCATCCACAATGCTAATAGCACCCAGAGGCATTAAGCTATCTTTCACTTAAGGATCAGCACACAGCAGTTTCCCACCCATTAAAGGCGAATTAGGCTATTCTATGACACTGTTAATAAAAGGACTGTCTCTGATATGAGTGTAATGTTCAAATCAGATATTTCCATTCACTATAAAAAATCCACCTGTCTGATATTAATTCCAAGTAATTTTGTTGGACAATTGTTGCTAATTACTACATTTGGGGGAAAAGAACTTGCACATAAAACCACAATGGAAACTGTATGTATGAATATAGAAACAACACCTGAAGACATCAGCCATGAAGTAAAAACTTGGACGAAAAAAACTTTCAAAGGGCCGGAGTGATGAAGGTGTCCCACAAACCTCAGTTTCACCAGCTCAAGTTAATGACTTTTTAGGATGTTGATTTTACAACAATCATCAATGAAATTTAACAACTGCATCCCAAGAAAACATTTCAATGAAGCTTTAGCAATGCTAAAAAAAAAGGAAGAAATTTCTGGTGTTTGCATTTACCCTATAGTGCATAGTTTTGGTGCAAAGAATGCTTGTAGCTTTTGCTTCATGGCTGATATTGTACCACTGGCCTACAAAAATGGGCCAGTGGTACATTCTTATGCAAAAATAAGAATGTTTGCCAGCTGCCTGTCTATATATGTTTAGACTTACCCAGGATAAACACAAAATGTAAATTAACAGGTAGCTACTAATATCTGCAACTCCATGAAGTCACAGAAAGCTGAAGATGTCTCTGTGTGATTCAAACTTTAATAACTGAAAAGTTTTGTGAGTGGAACATAAATTATGAGATTACAGTCAAGCCACAACCAAATCTAAGACCTGTTTGTGTTTGATGTACTTAAAGCCAACTTGGTTTTTCAAACAAATTTAAGACATCTTAAAGCATTAGGTTTAGATACATAAATTTCAGATTTTTTGAGGTTGCGCAGACATGCTTGTCAACAGAAATTTGAAGAAAGTTGTAAAAATCATTTTGTAAGTAATAAACAATACTAATTCAATAATTCTGCTGAATCTAACTGACGTTTAACAGAGAAGTAGTGTAATTTAATGTAAGTGGAAATTATATTTAGATATAATTTTCGATATATTGAAAATAATAATACACATACTTTTTCAGAGTGAAATAAATGTTTTCAACCGCTAACAATGATTGACTGCAGTTCTTTCTCATGTCCACTTAAGTGTGACTGATGATCTGGTTCATGCTATACTGTGTTGAGAGCAATAATAACTTTACATATTTATTCATAGCTTGTCTGCATGTCATAATCACTGAAGATTATAGGAACACTCACGTATTGTGTTTGTTCTGTTCAGGTGGACAAACCTATCTTTGCTATATTTGCTCCTACATGTGCAGCCAGTCGGTCTGCTCACATATCTGCAAGTCATGACAGAAAAATGCATTCAGTTCTATTTTATAGCCTGAAGCAGACAATTTCAGATAACCGGGAGTTTCTGAACATTTCCTTTTAGTTTACCTCTTTTTTTTTTTTTTTTTTTTTTTTTACTATTTGTTCCACATTGTCGTGAGCTTGAACTCCATGCTGACTGATAAAAAATGCTGTCAGTTTTTTCGTAATCTTTTTTCAAATTTTATGTTTTCATACTGTAAGGCTTCAGTCAAAGAAGGGTATTTTTAAGCTTTCTTCAGTGGTTGTCCATGCTTTGAAAGCTCATCGTCAAACATAGTCGACCAGGTATGGTCAGGATACTGAACATCAAGGCTGCTTTTGAACACCATGTTTGGATAATTCCTGATTGGAGGTGAAACGGATTAAATCTGAAAAGTTCTAAAGACTTAAAACCTTAAAAAATTTGGGCTGACCGTTCATTCTGAAATCTCCAATTGCACACAAGAGAACAGCAGTCCGTCTGGCTTTTGGACCTTTTAATTTTGAGTGCCTGTTTGTAATTCACCCTCTTAAATATATTATAAAAATGAACAAACAGCTTTATAAAATAGTTTGTAAATCGGCTACTGAATGGTTACTGAAATAACTTGAAAGTGAAAAGAAAAGATGCTAAAAATTGACCAATGAAAATCCTACAATAGCTCTTCTTTTTCGTTTTTGAATCTACACCTTCTCAAAACCCCAGAACCAGGTTCTGGTTCTGCTTGAGGTTTCTTCTTGTTAAAGGGGAGGGTTTTTCACCCTACTGTCGCTACGCTTGCTCAAAATGGGGGATGGCTGTGAAGTTAACCACACAATGCAAGTGAATGTTTAATGTCAGTGACTTGATGAAATCCTTAGACAGAACACTTTAATTGGATTAATAAACTAAAATCAATGTCTTGTTTGACACCTCACATTCAAATGAGATGATATTGCATTGAAATCACAGTACTACAGATTACATCTGTTGTGATTTGGTGCAAAATAAATAATCTGACTTGAATTTAACTTTTTTGAAGCCAAAATGAACTCCCAGTGGGAAACGAAATGCGGATTTGTTGTCCTTTGCTGCTTATGTGCCAGATTTATTCGGGTGCCAGAAGTGCAATCCACAGGTTCCAGCTTGGGACTTTCATTAGAGAAATTTTAGAAACTCCGCTAATACCTTCCTTGTTAACAGGGCCATGCAGAGACCTTTGGAGGGGCAGGGGCTAAAAGTTGAAAAAAAGGGAACATTGAACTAGATCTTAAAACATTATACAATAACATAACAACATATCATTGACATCATGTGGGGACAATGCAAAGCATATGTATATTTTCCTGAACAGGTATATTGTTGCTGTCTCTGCTGCTGACATTCCTGGAGGGCTGAGTTGATCTGAGACTGTAGCTGTTGAACAGACTAGAGGAGAGAAGTTATGAAGTTATGAAAAAAGAACATTTGCTGCCATTTTACTAATTCAGCCCTAATTATATATATTTAACCTCCAGAAAAAGTTGGCTAAATTCTAGATCTAAGATCTAGAATTGTAAGATTGGGACATCAAGGCAAAGAAAACTCAGTAGCTGCTGGTAGGGGCCTCCAGACATTCAGTGACCATTCAGACATTCACAGGTCCCTAGAAATGGTTTGATTGTAACACAGACCATAGATCTAAACCTGTAGCATCATTTATAGAGAAAGACAATGTGATTAAATTTTATTTAATGCATTCAGCTGAGAAAAAATAAATAGTACAATTCGGATTTAATTTGGAAGTTTACTTTGTAAAAGTTTAAAGAATTATCTTAATAATTTGATTGTTGTGTTACCATGGCTACAATATGGTGTGATCTTTGTATTTGAGTTGGGTTTGTTCACAAATACATCACAGCAAATAACCAATAATCAGTGATGCTGAGTTAGTGATGCTGAGGATCTTAACAGAGTGGGGGGCTTCTGTCTAAGGTCCCATATTATCTTAGGCTGGCCCTGCATGAACAGCCGCTGCGATGCGCAGCTCTGGAATCTACCTGGAATCTACCTGAAATTCCCCGATGTCCCCCATGTCAGACATGGACATTTTTATTCATTTAATTGTGGTATGTTTGGCTTTATGCTGCGGTTCTAATTATTGCTCCAGTATTTATTCTGATATTTATTTTGTGACTCCAAATGCTCTGGCCCGAATCTTCCTTTAACACTTGAGGTTCTGCAGTAACTTCTATTTACAGCCGTTCACTCCAGCCCAGATCCCGTCAGCAGCTGCTTTGGCCCACCTGGTAGTAACGTTAAGGAGAAGCAGAGCAAACAGTCAGCAGGCGGTACCAGGGCTTTAAGTGGTGTGTTTTATATCAGAATGTCTGATAAAAATCAGACATTCTTTCTATCTATCGGTGGGACCGACCCAGATGGCCTATAGAACCAGGCTGTTAGCAGAATGATGAAGTTAAAGTCAGAAGTTTCTCTGCTGCTGAAGCATTTTTGTGTTTATTGGCGATGAGTTTTTTTTTTTTTTTTTTGCAAGGACAATTATGAAAATATAAACAGAAACAGTTTTTTTAATGTCAACATCAGACCTATGTTTTTATTCACAAACCAGTGTATGAAAAAAATATTCTTGCTGATAATTTGATAGAGACACAGATCAGCCCCCCTCCTCCTCTCAATGGACCCAGAGTCTGAACAACATGGAGGAAGAGAAACTGAGCCATTATACTGAGGGCTGCCAGACTAGTTTATTTTGCTAAATAATTATATTTAGCTAAATATTATTGCTGAAGGGCACAAGCAGGCCTTCTGAAATACAAATAAAAAATAAAATAAAATAAAAAATTTAAAATAAAAAAAGTTTTGAAAAAAAAAAAAACTCAAAAAGGGCACTCAGGGCACATCAAGGATAAAAGGGGCAGGGACTAAAATCTTCTTGTCCCCCCCCCTCTGCATGTACCTACTTGTTAAATCATAAATTACTTGAGCTCAACAACTGTTTTGTTTCAGTCACACTGATGCCTGATGAAGTCCAATCTGCTGCATTCCAATTAGATTGATACAAAATATTTAAGTGTGACAAAAGCAAAAATAAAAAACAGAAAAACTAGTAAAGCATCAAATATTTTCACAAGAGTACAGAGGAAAAAAAAAAGTAGAATCGAGGACTGATTGACATCTAGGTTTATATAAGAAGACGCAGCTGACAGTGAGAGGCAGGTTTCTATACTGCTGCTTTCTGACATCCCATAATCAAGACTGAACTTTGTCCAAGTTGAATTAAATTCACTTCTTTTTGTTCTAGTTCCAGCACCAGATATGAGTCTCACCTGCGACTTAATGATATCTCCTCACTGCTTCCCATATATGTCTTCCTGCCTGCTCGCTATGGAAGCTGCCATTTATGATTTGGATCAAAAGCCCAATTGGTCAGAGGATGGCTTAGAAAATTTCTACGGTTTAAGGTCAGAGACACACTGCCGGCAATATCAGTCCAAATTCATGAGACTCATAACTGACATGGGATATCTGCAAGGTGCACATCTTTATTTGAAAAGCAAAGATCATTGCCAGGTCAAGGAGAACGAAAACTGGAAATGTTGCTGTCAGACAGTAGAAAATACCTCTAAATAAAGATGTGAAGGGAAAAAAAGGGAAGAATATATATATATATATATATATATATATATATATATTATATATATATATATATATAATATATATATATCCTGACTGGATAGCTCAATACATAAGGCATCAGTATATCACCCGAGAGGGCAGGGTTCGAATCCAGTCTGGGTCCTTAGGCAAGACCCTTCAAGCTACTGCCTACCTCATACCATGAGAGATACTAAGTTGCATAACATGCCGGCTCAGACGTCGCCCGGCCAAACAAGGTCTGCGTCAGGTGTTGGGGAACCAGAGCACCTTGATGACAAATGGGTTACTGGAACAAGACGAAAATGGGCGAGAGATGAAAATGTGGATCTGTTGGAATGCTACTACTCAAGTAACCCTGGTGAGAGAGGTTACATGCAAAGACGGGAAGGAATGGTTACTTCGACATCCCCAGTCAACACTAAGCGCTAAACAACTAGTAGCTCAGTGTTCCAACATCCGCAAACGGCAACTGCTATCACAACTTGAGATTGACGAGATACAACACAAATGCTACGGCAAAAGGGAGGAACCCGGATGTCAGGACTGTGGGGACTTAACTACAAGTCCCCACCCAGTGAGGGGATACACGGCCCCAATGAGCGAAACAGAGCTGAACGAGACAGCTGCTGACCTGAGAGAGAGAATCATGACCCGAATGACAACCAGGCCTCCCCGGCGCCAATTACAACGGCTGAGTGAAGTACCATCTGAAAGTCTCATTGAGAATGTGAATGCAGCATTGAGAACGATCCCTACCAACACCATAACAGAAACCAATGAGCTGATCTACAACTCAGCATCAGTGATCCTTGAGATACTTGGCTATAAGAGCAACCATGAGACCCAATACCCACCATGGAAAAGACGGTTAGAGGCTAAAATCAAGGTAACAAGGAGGGAAGTGAGCCAACTGTCAGAGCTCCACAAGGGTGCAATGAAAAGACCAGTACCCAGAAAGTACAGGCAGATGCCCATACCTGAAGCACTCGAGACTGCCAAACAGAGGCTCCAAGCCTTGTCCAGCCGCCTAAAGAGATACACAAGGGAGAATGAATCCAGAAGGATTAACCGGCTCTTCTCCACTCAACCAGCTAAGGTGTACTCTCAATGGCAGGGTAATAACAACAGAGCAGACCCACCAAGGCTGGAGACGGAACAATACTGGAAAGGCATATGGGAAAGGGAGGCGTCCCACAACAGCAATGCACAGTGGCTGATCTCTCTACGAGAGGACCACAGCAACCTCCCTGAGCAAGCCCCGGTAACCATCACTGTGACAGATGTTCAAGAAAGAGTCTCAGGTATGAAAAACTGGACAGCACCAGGGCCTGACATGATCCATGCCTACTGGCTAAAGAAACTCACTGCTCTCCATGAGCGAATGGCAGCCCAAATGAACCAGCTGCTACAAAGTGGGACTCACCCTGAATGGTTAACTGAAGGGCGGACAATCCTAATCCAGAAGGATCCATCAAAGGGTCCAGTCCCACCCAACTACCGACCAATAACCTGCCTCTCCACAACCTGGAAGCTCATGTCAGGCATCATAGCGGCCAAGATAAGCAAACACATGGATAAACACATGAGCACGGCACAGAAGGGTATCGGTGTAAATAGCAGAGGAGCCAAACACCAACTCCTCGTAGACCGCACAGTTGCCCGAGACTGCAAAACCCGACACACCAACCTGTGCATGGCTTGGATTGATTACAAGAAAGCCTATGACTCAATGCCGCATACTTGGATCATTGAATGCTTAGAGATGTATAACATCAACAGGACTCTGAGAGCCTTCATTGCAAACTCGATGAGGCTGTGGAAAACCACCCTTGAAGCCAACTGCAAACCACTTGCACAAGTGTCCATCAAATGTGGCATATACCAAGGAGATGCTCTGTCCCCGCTACTGTTCTGCATAGGCCTGAACCCCCTCAGCCAAGTTATCAACAAGACTGGCTACGGATACAGACTCAAAAATGGGGCCAATATCAGTCACCTACTCTACATGGATGACATCAAGCTGTACGCCAAGTGTGAGCGAGACATCGACTCACTGATCCACACCACCAGGATCTACAGCACTGACATTGGGATGTCATTCGGACTAGAGAAGTGTGGTCGGCTGATCACAAAGAGGGGGAAGGTCATCCACACAGAAGGGGTCTCACTCCCAGAAGGAACAATAGCAGACATAGAGGACAGTTACAAGTACCTAGGTATACCACAAGCAAATGGCAACCTCGATGAGGTCACAAGGAAAGGAGCCACAGCTAAATACCTCCAACGAATAAGGCAAGTCCTGAGAAGCCAGCTCAATGGCAAGAACAAAATCTGTGCGATAAACAGCTATGCCTTGCCAGTAATCAGATACCCTGCTGGAATAATTAGCTGGCCAAAGGAGGAGATAAAAGCCACAGATATTAAGACCAGAAAGCTACTAACAATGCATGGAGGGTTCCATCCCAAATCCAGCACCCTGAGACTGTACACGAGCCGCAAGGAAGGAGGCAGAGGACTAGTGAGTGTGAGAACCACTGTCCAGGACGAAACAACTAAGACCCATAAATACATCAGGGACAAAGCCTCAACAGACAATGTCTCAGTGAATGTCTCAGACAACAGGGAACGGAGGTTGAGGTGCCAGAGATACCATCATGGGAGGACAAACCCCTACATGGGATGTACCACCAGCAAATAACCCAAGTGGCTGATATCAGTAAATCCTACCAATGGCTGGAAAAAGCTGGACTCAAGGACAGCACAGAGGCCCTCATCCTGGCAGCCCAGGAACAGGCCCTAAATACCAGAGCAATAGAGGCCCAGATCTACCACACCAGACAAGACCCAAGGTGTAGGTTGTGCAAGGAGGCCCCTGAAACAGTCCAGCACATCACAGCAGGGTGCAAGATACTGGCAGGGAAAGCGTACATGGAGCGACATAACCAAGTGGCAGGCATAGTGTACAGAAACATCTGTGCAGAATATGGACTGGAAACCCCGAGATCAAAGTGGGAAACACCCCCAAAGGTGGTGGAGAACGCCAGAGCTAAGATCCTGTGGGACTTCCAGATCCAGACAGACAAAATGGTAATGGCGAACCAACCAGACATTGTCGTAGTGGATAAACATCAGAGGAAAGCCGTTGTGGTAGATGTAGCAATACCAAGTGATTGCAACATCAGGAAAAAGGAGCACGAGAAACTAGAGAAATACCAGGGCCTCAGGGAGGAACTGGAGAGGGCCTGGAAGGTGAAGACCACAGTGGTGCCTGTGGTCATCGGGGCCCTCGGGGCAGTAACCCCCAAACTGGAGCAGTGGCTACAACAGATCCCAGGAACAACATCAGACATCTCAGTCCAGAAATGTGCAGTCCTTGGCACAGCCAAGATACTGCGCAGAACCCTCAAGCTCCCAGGCCTCTGGTAGAGGACCCGAGCTCAGAGGATAAGAACCACCCGCGGTGGGTGAGAAGGGAATTTTTTTTTTTTATATATATATATATATAAAAGGTTGCTCATCTGGCCACCTCCAAGCAGCTTGTAATGTATTATTTAATATGAAGAGAACACATTTCTGTTTCATCTGTTCTGTGAGCAGAGAGCTTTACAGAACTCAGAGCATCATTTCAAACGGATTTTCAATAAAACTGGAAACTTCAAAGGTTGTCAAATACATGGATATTCTCTTAATATTACAACTACCTTCTTATAGATTCAGAAGAATCTATAAGAATCAATCCAATCACATCCTACAGAAGAACAAAATTTATTAAGAGCCAGAAGATCAGTGTTGTATAAAGTACTGAAATCTCAGAGTCAAGTAAAAGTATAGGTACCTCTCCAAAATATGACTTTGGTAAAAGTAAAAGTCACTGAATGTTACTTGAGTTAAAGTCTTAAAGTATCTGAAATGTCTTGTACTTATGGAAATTACTGTAAAAATGGATGTACTCAAGTAATGTAATGAAAAGTATAAGTAAAAAGTAAAACAAGGCAAATGCAGTTTGAATTACATTTTTTATATTTTGGTAAACTTGTCAAGATACACTTAAACCTGCTAATAGATAAACCTGCAGCATCATCTAGTTAAGAAAATTAGGTCCTTTACCTAAACCACAAGGTTAACTTAACCTGCTTTAGGTTAACTTGACCTGCTTTACAACTGAACCAACTTCTTAGTATACCCTCCAGGACAGAAAATACAAAGTTTTTGTAAGCCTTAAGTTTTCCCTTTCAGTAAGGTCAGGGCTGAAAATGAGAAAAATAAATAGTCAGTACAGAAATTGCGGCCAACATGAAGAAAACAAAGCCATTACAATTACTCTACTTCACAAACTATAGGTGCACACAACTGATCATTATGCAAAAGAAAAAAAGAATTGGGAGGGAAATGCAGCTTATTTGACATCAGAAGAGGGAGAGCTTTGTTGTTAAATTGGGAGAAGTGAAACAGGTGCATCCTGTTGGTGGTGATGAACAAACCCAGGCAAGCAGGCTACCGACTTTGTTGCAGTCAATCAGTAGGTTGGGTCAAAACACTTTTCTCTCTCTCACTTTTTTGTAACTGTGACGGGGTTCTCTTATAACTTGGGCAACCCCCCCCCCAAAAAAAAAAAGACTTCCCAAGGCCAGAGATCACATCAGTGAAATTTATTATCTATTCAGTGAACAAAGATGCCATGTGCAAAGTATATACAAAAGACATCCATGGCAGGTTAAAATCAACACAACAGTACTTTAGCTCAGCGTGTATCTCCTCCAGTGTGACTTCTCCAGTGTCTAGCTGCAGACTGCCTCCCTGTTGAACAGAGCCCTGCTTTAAAAGCCACAGGCTCCACCCACAGAAAGTCAAATCAAGAAAACAAACAAAAACTAAGCAATTTCTCTTAAATCAAATTAAGAGTATTTTGTATATTCTTAAAGTATACAAAATAATTAATAAGATAAAAAAAACTTGTAATCCAAAAAATACAATAATCAATTTAACAGCCAACACTCAGTAAGTTCAGATGACGTCACCACATCGCACAACTCTCTCTCCGTGCGTCATAATCCGGAAACAAGCCAATTGAAATTAAAGCCGGGAAAATGTTTGAAAATGACAGATAAGGATTAATGTTAACTGAAGCGGGAACATCGCGGGAACACCGCGCGTGACCCGCGACGAACACCGCGCGTGACCCGCGACGAACACCGCGCGTGACCCGCGACGAACCGCGCGTGACCCGCGACGAACCGCGCGTGACCCGCGACGAACCGCGCGTGACCCGCGACGAACCGCGCGTGACCCGCGTCCGTTCAAGCTGCAACAAAATGTAAGTTAGTTATTGTGTATGTTTGTGTGTGCGTGTTTGTGTGGGCGTGTGTAGGCCTGTGTTTGTGTGTGTTAACGCAGACTCTTTAATTAGGTCCTAGCAAAAATTTTCATACTCGAGGAAAGTATGAAGTACTCCAAAATATACTTAAGTAAAGTAGTGAAGTATTTTCACTTCGTTACTATAAAACACTGCAGAAGATAATGTTTTATCTGACAGTCCAACAGAAATCAGTGCTATTGTCTGAAACACAAAGAAGCAGACACACAGTTTCAACATGTTATGCTAATAACCATATCCAATTGTTTTTAGATGAACAGTCTGGACCAGATACTTTATAACACCAAAATAAAAACAAGACATCAACTACTCTATTGAAAGGAATTTCATCACTTGTTCCATTGGAATTAGCAGAGATCATTGGAAAATGTTGGTTGACTTCATAGAGAACAGAGCTGGGCTCAGAGACACAGACACAGGTAGAAAACCTCAGGTTGAATTGTTGATCTTTTTATCAAGATAACGAAACATTCAGTCCTTTCACGTACAAAAATGTAAAAAAAAGAGCAAAAGTATTCTTGTTTTTGTTGTGTGTTGTGAAGTTTTGGGTGTGGAAAAAAACTTTACATCTATTCTAAGAGATACACTGCTCAGATGCAGCTGGAGAGGTGGAAGCATCAAAGTCACAATGGGAATCTGAAACTTCAAATGGCAGCATGAGGGAGCGCAGCAGATAAAACAGCATCACCCTCAGCATTTGCTCTTGGGGAAAGTTTGGTTATTGCTCCATCTGGAAGTGAGGCAGAAGTTCTGCCCAGGGAACAGAGATATTGTCTAAATGTTAAAGTCAAAGGGAAATGACTTCATTAACCCTGCAGGGCAGCTTAGAGGGCCAAAAGAACATTCCTTTATACACTAGGAATGTAGTGAAGGGTGAAAGAATACTCCAATATAAACCAGACAGCCACAGGGGTGAGAACCTGTGGCTGTTACGAAGTGTGGTAAAAATGTTCAGACGTAGAAATCCACTCTACATGTTTTGATGCAAGAGGGACTGGTGCACTTTACAGAATACACAGACGTCAGAAATGCAAATCTTTAAGTATCAAGTGTTTCCAAAGCGGCCAATCCAAAAGTGCCATTCATTTTGCCTTGTGTTGATTGACTGTTCAGAGATAAGAAAGACTATGAATGTTAGCTGTGCTGCAGTGCTAACATGAGTTCCACTGTGTGTTTTAATGCATATTAAGGAATGTCTGCTGTTTGAAATAAACAGTTTCAAGGGTTTTTGCAGGGGTTCTCAACTATTGGCAAATCTTCTGGGCGACTGTTGTCCCTAACTACCACAAATACTAGGGGTCCATTAACAGTGTGTATGTGGTTCAGTATGGTCATCCTTGAGAAGAATGTTTCAGTTTCCCTCCTGTTTCCATCAGAATTCAATCTGAGACATTTTTTATGAGCACTAAATGGATGGTAATAATTACTCTTTGACATTGTGTAGAATATCTTTTTCCTCTGTGTATTTCTTTCGATCCTTTAAAGGGTTTGAGAGTGAGAGGAAACATTGAAGCCTAGCCTCTTGAAGAGTGTTTGCCTCAGCAACAAAGCTCTGACAGGCATTGATCACTAATTTCGTAGCTGTAAGAGACTGTCAAATATCATGTTGCCTTATTGCATCAACACCGAGACTGCAATCGATCAAAACACCAACAAAGATAAAACCGCACTTGCTCTGAAGCAGTCAGCAAGGAGGGCCAAGTCCTCGTGCTCATGCATCACCACCAAAGGAGTGAGTGCTCCTGAAGAGTCCCAGCGTCATGCCTCACCAACCACTTCATAGACTTTATGTATCTGTTTGCTTGCCTGAGGCGACAGGAATCGTCTGTACTTAAGAGGAGGAGACGTGTCCTGGCACTTTCAGAAACTCACTCCTACAGCCCCTGTCTCTCTGCATGTGATTACTGCCACTGCTTGTCTAAATCATCTGAGGCCAGCTTGTCCGCTGTGAAGTATTAAACACTACACTTCTTGCCCTCATCTACTGCTGCTGCCATTAAGTCCGCAGGTCTGACAGTCTCTTCATTCTGGAAGAGTGAACACGGCTGCACAGACCTCTTATCTCCACGCATGCAAACCTCTGCCAGCTCCACTTTTCATGCGGCATATTTAATGTAGCTGGGCACTGCAGACTGAGAACTGAGATCCAGATGTTGTCAGGACTACATCATCATTACTAATCCTATGATAATAAAGTGAAGCTGAGCATTGTGTCAGCAAAGTTTTCAAATGTTCAGAAAGTACATTTCAAAATTAGATATAGGAATGATTAATGCCAAAATAGCAGAGGCAAGAAATCACTTCAAAAGAACCCATGTAAACGACACGAAGTAGACCGAGAGATCTCAGAAAATAAAACAACTGTCATGAAGCATTGCTATGTGGTGGTGAGGCAGACCCTTGAGACCCAGGTAGAGATGTGAAAGGTGGTTTTAATGGTGACAACGATGATCCAAAAACACAGTACAACAGCAAGTCCACAGCCAGGGGCACGGCTGAGCGGAAGCCATGGGTCAACACTGGTAGCAACTGGTTATACGGGTGGACAAGATGACAGGCACGACACGACATTCAACGACAAGGACCCAACGAGGAACAAAGGACACAGGAGAGATTAAATACACAGAGGGGAATCACGAAGACGAGACAGTAAATGAGTAAATGAGGGGAAGACAGGACAACGCGGAGACTCAGGGAAACAGAAAACTCAAAATAAACACACAGAAAAAACACAGAACATGACAACAACCTGAAGAAACTGACAAACAGATAACAAAGTCACTGACATCTTTCAATCTAAAAAAGGTTATAAAGTAATGTCTAAGGTTTATGGACCCAGTGAATCTATTATCCTCAAACTGAAAAACATTGGAAAACCTTCTTAGGATCCCTAACCCACCAAAGGAGATCCCCAAAGAATCCAGAAATCTACAGCTCTGTTGGCCTCACTGTCTCAACTAAGGTTAGAATTTTAGGGCATCCACACTGCTCTGAGTCTTGGGAGTCCAGAAATGATATACCACATTTTGGAGTGGATACATTTAAAATAAATCAATATAATACTCAATAATATAGTAAATAAATGAATTCATAAACACAAAAATTAAGCATTCTATATATCTAAGTTATTGTTTTGCCCCATCAGTTACTATTTTCATTTATTTCTGTTTATTTATTCTGTTATTATTGCAGTTAACTATAATAACCTTGTTTGGAAGCTGCTGCTGCTAAAAGTGGAAAAAACTAGTTATTTATTAGGCTGAGATATAAGTTGGTGAGTATTGTACTGATTTTCTCTGGCTATGTTTGCTCTCTCAAGTTCATTTATTATTGTAGACATTTCAGTGATCCAAGAAGCAAAAACTAAAGAAAACAAGGAGGATAAAATATTTCCTCACATCACCTTTTCTATTTCAGGATATATCTTTAAATTGCAGCACATGCAGAGAAATATTATTTTTTATTATCCTCAATTTAATACACACCATATCTAATTGTACTGTTGTAAGGGAAAAAAGCCATTATTAGAGTGCTATATTCACTGTCTTTTCCAATTATCTGAAATACAAAGTGTGCAGAATTATACTCATCTAAAATTTCCACTTGTGGTGTATGAGGAAATGACCAGTAACGTGGTTTCATCACGCCGCATGCATGCTAATACAAGGACAGAGAGGCCACTCAGACTTTTTTTAGTGGTCCTCGACTGCAGGTTGCAGGTGAAGTTGTAATCCTACTCAACATTTAATTTGGCTCCACTCAGGCAGCGCTGACGTCCCTTCATCAGTCTCATGAAAGTCACCCAGTCAATCTTGGTCGATCCGCCGACTGGAGCTGATATAAACTTCAGAAGCAACGAGGACACCCCCGACTGCTGAGGCTTATGATGTGGGCAGAGGGAATAAATGATGACAATATCAAAGGGAGGCCTGCCTCATCTCCCAGCTCTGACTTAACTGTTCAGACCTCCTTTTGGCTTGTTTATGTAACATGATGAGAAGCTCTGCTCACACTCACACTGGTTAGAAAAGAGCCTGACCTTGATGTTGAAGGTTATCACTTTCCAGGCTTCTGTGTTTTATATGTGTTTGAATTTAAGTAGTGGAACAAAAACAAATCTAACATTTCCCATTGATAAATATACCTCTCCATACTTGTTAACAATATTTTATAAGAAATAAGGAAAGACATTTTTACTGTATGTCAATCTGAAAAGCCATCACAAAATCATATTAGGGACATTGCTCTGTGAAATGTTAAGAAATATTCTAAAATATTCTAAAATTGTGATTATTGAACATAGGTACTCACTGTCTGATAGTGAGAAAAAACAAACTGGAATTTAGTTAAGTAATAGTCCAAAAGGACTAATAGCACAGTAGTATGCTTTCACTAGGCTATTCAATGGCATTTTACTTGAATAGTAATACGCTATTCAAGCAGCATATTACTCTTTTGTGACTGCACTGACATCAAAATTGTTGTTTTTCACAAGTTGTATTTTGTCATGTACTAGAGCTAGCTGTAGCAGCATGAAACAAATTCAAATATTTCATTCAAATGAAGATATGAAGACAGTTTCCTGTAGCAAGTAAAATGTGTGTTGCTTTATGTCTGAACTCTGTCTGTATAGCTACCATTTTGCTTGTTGCCTGGGGAGGGGAAGTCAACTCTATGTCCATCTGTGGTCATTTCCTGGTTGTTTATGAGCAATAAAATTCATTAGTAGAGAGAGTTGGAGTTTTATATTTTTAAAGATAATTGGTTCAAACCTTGACTTGAGCTTTGCTGACAGTGTGTGTTTGCTCTTCATGCCATGTTTTGTTTTGTTCCAAAACTATCGTATTTTCCAGACAACACATTGCACCGGAATATAAGTCGCATTTTTGAGGGAAATTTATTTGATAAAATCCAACACCAACAACAGACATGTCATCTTGAAAGGCAAGGTGCCAGCCTTAGCAGGTGCCAGCCTTAGCAGCATGAAACTCTGCTAACACGGAAGGTAGAATAACAAAGGGTTAGAGCGCCTCTCTGAAAATAACATGTTATATAATAATTGTTAATAATTTCACACATAAGTCGCTCCGGAGTATAAGTTGCACCCCCAGCCACACTGAAAAAAACTGCGACTTCTAGTCCGGAAAATACAGTAGTTATCGTATCTCATGTTAGCAGCTTTAGGTGGACAAATACAAAGTTTGGTTGATAACTGATTTGTTGCACATTGTAGATGTACAAAAACGTTTTCTTTCCTTTCTTCTTTTTTCTCCTTCATTTCTAACTAAGATTTGTTTCTCTGAAGTGTAGTGTGATGAGGACCTGGGATCATGGACATGTTGACAACATCTGACAAAAAATTTTTCTGCAGTATGCAAAAAATATATACCGTATTCTGGATGATAAGTCAGTTTTTTTAATAGTTTGGCCGGGGGTGCGACTTGTACTCCGGAGCTACTTGTGTGTGCAAATTAACACATCATTATATTATGTCACATGTTATTTTAACACTAAAACACAAGAAGGCGCTCTAGCCCTGTGTTATTCTACCTTTGGAATTAGCAGAGTTGTTTAAAAGCGACATTGAGGACGAAGATTTTATCGATTTAGTGATTTGGAGGGACACGGATGGTTTGGTAAACTTGTTAGCATGTTATTTATGCTGTAGTTATCTGAATAACTCTTAATATTATGTTAACATAATAATAAGATATATATTACGTTAATATATATCATAATATAATAATATTATGATATAATATTATTATATATCATAATAAATAAATATAATAATATTATGATATATAATATTATATTAATATATTTTAATTAATAATATATTAAGATAATATGTTAACATAATATATTAAGAGATATTATATATAGGCACATTCTCAGTTCATTGTTTGTAATGTTAGCATACCGTACAATTATTCAGCCTGTTGTTGTCGCTATTCTATTTTTGCCTTTCAAGATGACATGTCTGTTCTTGGTGTTGGATTTTATTAACTAAGTTTCACTCAAAAATGAGACTTATACTCAAGTGCGACTTATAGTTGGAAAATACGGTGAATACATTTTCTTATTGCTTCTTATGCAGCAGCCGTTTTTGATATTGGCAATAAGGTTCTCTGCTGAGGGTGCAACTCTTTGAGAGGGGTGGTAGGATTAGGAAAAAAAAGTCCTTCAGTTCCTGTTATTTTTTTTCCTTTTAACATGTAAACTTCTGGTTTCAAAGTATTCACAAACATGTAAAAGCGTACATTCACAATGAAGGTGAAAAAGTGACAGGTGATCAACTCTGGCTCTAAATATCTACTTCACTTGGATACTTTAAATGAATTCATAAAACCTGGGGATTTTATTTTGTAAACAGAAGGGAACTTTTTGTTGCTTTAGATCTTTGCTCTTTTTCTTAGTTGTGGAAATGATAAATTAACAAAAGCTTGATTTTTGTCTCTTCTTAAAATTGGTGTTAGGATTTCACTTAGACAAAACAGAAATATTTTGTATACAAGACTGTAAAAGCTTTTAAATCACAGTTTGAATATTTTAATGTCTTTAAAAAAGAAATCAGATTCAGATTATCACATTGATTTTGGTCAATCTGCAAGATTACAAAAAAAATTAATAAAATGCTGTTTCAGGAACCAATAATTTACTAAAAGAGAAATAGTTTAATAACATAGTCCCATTAAATTTATGAGATCAAAACTCAGATTAAAGTCAGAATTCTAAACCTGATTTTTTTTGTCCTGTGGCCCTAATCCTTATATATTATGTACAAACATTTTACATCAACTAAATCTTTTATTTTACACAATAGTCCAACAGTTTTTGCAAATTTATTTATAAAACATTCAATGTGAGGCTTTTGATTAAGTTTTTAAAATTCAGAAACATACCTAGAAATTTGGTTTCTTAAACTCTTCCGACTCAAACTTCGTTTACAAGTAATTTTACATGATCGTATGATCTGCAATGTCCCGAGTTTAGCGTGACTGTAAGTTGTAGGCATCCCTGTGTTCCAGGTGTGTTGGTGGAGATCTGCCACAGTTGGTTCAGTCCCACAACACCGAACTAACTGTTAAGGATGATGGGGAGAGTGCAGCAATCTATTGGCTGCAGGCTTAGTAAATTTCAGTCTGTGTAGTCCAATAGAAAACCAGAGAGAGAGAAAGAGAGAGAGGGAGAGAGAGAGAGAAAGAGAGAGAGAGACCTGGTTTCTCTATCACTAATCTTGTACGCGCAATTCACTCTCGCTATGAGAGCAATTAGATTTAGCAGCGTTCCCAGCGCCTCTGCAATGACTCATTGAAACATCTTCAGTGCTGATAAAGCCGCATCTCCGTTCTCCTCATCTCATACACACGCACGCACACCCACGGGGAAAACATAACCCAGGACGTGCTGCTGCGCTCCCTCCGGCACACATGGTGCGCGCAATGTTACTTTGGATTTGCAGAGCAGGAGCTTGGATGTGGACTGAAAAGCAGTTTTTTTGCGCATGTGGGCTGCAGAAGTCAGGACTCGTCCGTTAGAGATCCGGACTGAGGTGAGTGACACAACAGCAGTTCGTGTCTGGGGAAGCTGCAGGTGCATGAGCTTCACTTTAATTCGAGTTGGTTTGGAGAAAAATGTCTGCGGTGCGGACGGTGTGAGTGATGCAAGAAGGAGCAGCTGGGATGAAAATCACCACGAATCCCTCATCGTGCAAATGAGTCAGTGCGCTTTTCACGTTTCAGGCGTCATTCATGTGCAACCAGACTGCGCTTGCAAAGTCAGAGCGCAGTCTGACTTTGCTGCAGAGACTACAAGCAGCAGCAACCTGCTTTTAAACACAATCAACACATTATGCATTTGTCAACAACTCTTTTTTATTAGCTATCCAAGTGTGTGCGTGCGTAAGTATGTGCGTGAGAGCTGCAACGCAGACTGACGTCCTCCATCAGCACAGCTCTATGCGCAGCCCGACCGCCACAAGATGGTGGTGTGGAGATCTGGATGTGGCTTCTGGAGAAACGGGAAAAAAATAACTGAATTCACAGATAAAAGATCAAACAGGCTGTTTCTGGTCTGAAAAATCAAAAGATAGAACTCAAACTAGAAGTTTCAATTGATTTTACCGGAGAGGCACCTGTTCAACCAGCTAAATATTTATTCTGCAAAATGAGACAAACACTTCAAAACACAATTTAACCTGTTCAGTTTTTAAAACATGCCAGAATAATTACAAAAGGAAGACCATGTATGCTGAGATTACTGCTGTTTAACAGATCTCAGAAGATAGTGTCATGGTTTTGTTGACCACTGCCAGGTTCATTCACATCTGAGTCAAATAACAACACACCTGGGGATTTATTTTAAGGCAGTCTGCATCCTTATGTGATATGAATACATCTAAACATCATGAGTGTGTTTAAGAGAACCTCAACCAAATCTGACGAAGTGGTGAACAAAGTGTCTTTAGCACACAAATGTGTCTTTTACAAGGATGAGCCTGAAGGCCACTCAGAGAAGACGACGACATAATCCCTTCTTAAGCATCATAAAAAGACAGTTTGCAGATGGCGTCAGGGACAAAAACCTTCATTTTAGAAGACATTGACTTGTTGGTCTTGGATTTAAGCTGTTCATATGAGCTTCATGGGTAACTGAACTCAACCTTAAGTCTCCATCCTGAAACGAGTCGATGAGGTTTGAGAACCAGATCAGGAACAGCCTCCCCTGTGGGTGTTTTCCAGGCATGCCAAGCCCGACTCTATCAGGCAGAAGCTGTCTTCACAGTTGTCCAGAAGTCTCTGGCACTCTCCAAAAGGAAGACAAAAGTCATGTAAAAGAAGTTAGTCGTTTCACTGAGTAGAAGGAGTCAAGTTGAAAAAGTGAAAGCTACAGGTGATTGAAGGAGATTCAGAAGGCTGTTGGACCAGTGACTTTTCACAAGTCCTAAGTCACTGCAACCATGTAACAGGATATTTCAAAGCACTTCATGTTTCTGTCTGCTGACAAGCCTTATGAAGATACAAAATTCAGTTTACATCTTTTTTTTAGTACTGGTTCACACTGTTGAAAGTGTGAACCACTTTTCTTTGAAGACACCAAAACCAACTATTACAGTTCAATTATCAACTGTTCATTTCCTTCCTCGTTTCTAAAATTAACCTGTCAAGTCCAAGTGGGAGAAAGTCAGCTTTTAAAAGAAGCATTCACTATCTGAAAGTGGCCAATCAGGTTGTATGTAGGAATATGACAAAGTTTGAAGGTCACAACCAAATTTATTCTTGTTTTTAATTTTTCTTCCCTTTTGTCTCATTAATGGAGTCTGAAGGATTTGCATGCATATACTTTTAATATCAGGTGTGTAATAAAATGTAATGGCAAAGTACAACTATCTGGTTGGATGTGCTGCTGTGTTTTCAGGTCCCAGTTTGTGCAAATGATCACTTAATAATTCCTAATAATTACATTATTCTTGAAACTTTGCTATTGAAAAGGAGTTAACCTTTGTTTCACAGGACGTTGGTATTTGGTATTGGTTGTTCAGAAACTCTGAGTTATGTCCAGTGTAAGAACCCTTCCTAAAGTCACAGATATATATTTTTAATAGTGTAATTCTCCTATACATATATTTTTTATCTATCAAACAATATAGAGCTACAATCTAGAAAGACTATTTTCTAATTATTTAATGTTTATCCTAACTAAGTTCATGGCATTCACACTTTGGATCTAACCGCTGGATTGCTAAAAAAGAACCATAATATCTTCCTTGTAGGTTAGAGATGCCACAGGCTTGACTGGACATCACTCTGTGCATTCTGGGATCAAAATATCTATTTTATTACGACAGAAATGCTTTCTCCTTTGTCTCCTACTGGACAAACACAATGCAGGAAAAATGGCTTGTTGCTTCAGGCATCTCCATGGCCTTATACTTTTATACTTTAGTTTCTAAAGTACAAAATCTTTCAATTTTATTAAGCTGTACCTTCATTTAACATTAATCTATATTAGTATCCATTAATATCCATAACAAATAAACACCTTAGCTTTGTGGGTTTTGTCATCAGCTAGTTTTTGACTATAATTGTCATTGTTACATTTGGAGGAAAAAGTGGGAACCTTGCAAGACTGTAAGGTACGGAGTGGCAGCATCAAAATGTGTATATTTGCTGCAGGAGGAACTGGTGCATTTCACAGAATAGATGACATACTAAGACATAGAAATGTGTTTCTACACATGGAAGAGAGAAAAAACAGACAGTAGAATGGCTTAGTCAAAGCCCAGATAAATTCAACTCAATATCCAAGTGAAAAACATTGAGTTTTGTGAAAAAAGGTTGATTGGTTTGTTTGCAAGAAACCATTGCTAATAGTTTAGTGTTTTCCACAGTCAGTTTTCAAACACAGCAAATCAGGGCATTCTTTTCTCCCTCATTCTGCTTGCATTAGGGTTCCCTAATGTGACATCCTGTAGATTTTAATGTCAAAGCAGAAAACAGAAACAAACAATGCAGAAATATGCTAAAGCTTTCAAATGCATTCTACATACTCGGTGGTTAATCATCAGCTGCTGCGGCAAACAGTCTGTGACATCCTATAGTTAGGAGGACAGCGCGTCTCCGACAGAATCATTTTATAATGATTGAAATGCAAATGACAGAGAACACCTTCATTGATATTCATAAGACTTATCTTGTATAATTATTAAGAGTGAGTACATTGTTCTCTGTCTGCAAAGGAGAGTCGCAGTGCAAGATCTGCATGCAGGCCGAGCCGTGTGAAGGACGGTTTGTCATAACACACTGAGTTATTACAAATGCAGCTGCCTGTGTCAATTTATTATAGAAACATTTACAAGCACATAACCTGAGGTAACAATAAGAAACTTGTTTGCCTTAATTTTGTTGCATTTGCTGCTTCTACTGGTTGGAGATTGTTGTGCAACCGTGTGCAGCACCAGGACTCCCAATATTCTGTGGAACCATTTTCAATTACTGTGGGCAATAACCAATGATCAACAGTCTGTGAGCTCATGACAACCTCCTGAATATCCATTTGTTTTTTTTAATCAATACCTATGTATAAATATGTGAAGGTAAAAAGGGTCTAAGTTAAAGGCCATTCAGAGAGGAAGAAGCCACTGCAGCAAAAGCATCTCAAGGCAAATTGATGTCACACCCAGAGAAAAAAGCTTGTTTCTGTTCATAGGTAGCAGGTAGATTCAGGCTGTGGGAATCATTTCCAGCAGGAAGTTAACAAAAAACTACTTGGAATCATGAGGGAAGAACTTTATGTTGGAATATTGAAGCAGCAACTCAGAAAAGTTGAAGCCAGGAACAAGCAAAGGCTAAGGCTAAAGCTGTCTTGAATCAGAAGAAACACAATGACTCTGGGAAGGAAGGAAGGGCTCTGACATCTGAAAATACACGTTGGGTTAGGATAATTTTGACAACTCCTTAGCTTGAACAGTGCTGACAGGATAAGTCAGTCTTTGATCTGGTGCAGTGTGGGTTTCACAGAGTAGTCTTTATAGCAGAGGGTGATTGTAAATGATGAACAGCTTGGGGCTGGCCACTGTACATCAAATACCACCCCCTGTAACAGGAGAGGTAGAGAGGGGCGGGAGGTCGAGCTGGCAGGGCCACCTGGAACTGAATTGTACATTGTAGTAAAGAGAAATTTCTTCACATATCAGGTAGTTTCAAACTAGTACACGACTTCAATGACCTGTTCAGAGATTTTCTTATCACAAAACCTTTAAATCTGGTTCTCGTCTCTTAAACTTTTCTCAGAGTGTGAGTATTCTGGAATTTCATTGGTCTTATTTACTTAATTCAATCTAATTGGGCTGAATTTAGAATCATGGTCACCAGCTGCTGATTCTGGTGCATCTTAGTTGTCCTCTTGTCTTAGCCAGGTTTTGGCTAATGGAATGATATTTTCACATGTTGCTGTAGAAAACTTTAACCCTTCCATTCATCCATATTTTCAGACTTCCTCCAATTTTCCCATCATAACATAATTCTGGCTTAGAGTCTCCAGGACTCTAAGCCTTGTCCTGGAGATTTACAAACACACATGCATCAAATTAATGGGTCGTTATGAGACGTTCGCCAAAATTGCTGGGATGCTAAATTCAAGCTTTGTTTTCAGCTGTGATGGAGCAGGAATTCATCTAAAACCTGCTGTAGAGTCTGAAATGAATTATTTGATGTTTTGCATTTTATCAGAGCATCTGACCTTTGCCAAGCATCCACTCTTGGTAAAATTAGCCTAGAAACTATCCTAAATGTCGGCAATAGTCATTCTCAGTATAAAATGGTGAAATTAAATTGTTTTGGAACTTATTACCTTTCCTTTCTATATTAATGGACAGTAAAAATTACTTCTGTGAAGTCTTTGATTTTGGTTTTCCTTATTGACATTGTGTTAACTCACCTTTATGCTAAATGTGAAGAAACTTTGTAATTAGTAATAATGAACATTATCGAACAGCACTTTGCTGCTCTGATCCATCCCTTATCTCCTAAAATTATATTGATGGACATATTTAGTTTTGTTTTTCCTTGTTGTAGTCATAAAATGTTGTTTTTTGCCACTGAGTTATGGAACCAAGGCCAAAATGAAAGTACAAAAACACTTGAGGTGTGGACATACATGCTTCACAATCCTAAAAAGCTACAGTGTTCAGCATAAAGGAATACATCATGTATGCTGAACAATATTGTCAGAAATCCTTTTTTAAACTCAACATGTCTTCTTTTGTTCTGTACAAAAACACTTTGAATGTGGGCCAGTGATTATCAACAAAATCGGTTCATTTGCAAATGCAAAAAGTAATTTTTGTAACCAATTCATTCAACCCCTTGTTGGTAAAATCCATCACAGTTCACGTCTTAGGAGAAAAGCCAAACTTTGTTCACTTTTACAACATGAGAAAAAATACATCAAAAGCTACTATTGCATTTTTGAAGACAAAAAAGAGTGAAGATGATTGAATGGATGTTTTCTTGATCTGAACCTAATGGAGCGCTACATAGAATTCTAACGAAACATGCTGAGTGCCACTCTCTACCAGCATCCAGGCTCTAACAGACTGCTCTTCAAAAATAATAAATTATAACATAGAAATTTGGAAATTTTCTAATATTCATTAAAATTAAACTAACAAATATGTCTGTGTAAACAGACATATTAGAACCCATAGCAAAGAAATGCTCTTTGAAAAAATTGCCAGTTTGTGTCTCCATGAAAAAATTCAGTAGTTTGATACAATTCAATCGATATTGAGCTGCTGGTGCTCTGTGGTGCCGCTCCATTAGCAATGTGTTTGACCGTGACTTGATGAAGTCTTACTGTTTGTTTGAGTTTTGACAACTCAACAGTCTTGATTAACACCATCTGTATATCATTTTATAATCCACAAACAAATCAATCACTGACGACAAAAATGCTGGAACATTGTCCTCTTGAAGAAAACTTGTTAGCTTTAGATAAAACTTAATCTGAGTTCTTTAAGATCACAACAAAAATAGTTTGTATTGACAAGCATAAAAATGTATTTATTTCTACAAACAAAATTGATAACCAATAGCTAATCATTTTCTGCATACTTGATCAGTATCTCAGCCATTCTGTTGCAGTGTTCTGTGTTGGATTATGTCCAGATCATTGTTAGTGATATTTGGGCCCTTGGCTTCACATTTGACTGGAAGACCAGCTAAAATGGCTTCACATTTGACTGTGGAAGACCAGCTAAAACATGAGGCTTTTTCTCCTCTACTGCAATCACAATATAGAAAATATTCTTGCCCACGACATACCATTGGTCTTACTGTTCATTTACGTTTAGGCTTGTAGAGTTCATATTTCAGACTGACGTGAAGTTGACGTCATGTATTTGTGTGTAGAAATGAAACCTGAACCAGAAATTAAACAATTCAAGATCATAATGAAAGCTGAGGTGACTTTACAGGACGCTTGGCTAGCAGCCAAGCAGCAAGAGAACATTCATAAACTGGGTTCATATTATACACTCCATGGTTTACACTAAGCATAAATCTTTAATTAATATTATCTCTTCTTAGATGTTGGCTATTTTTGTCAATGTAGGTATAATTATCTTCCAAATCACTGAGTGAATCAGTGTATCTGCAGCCATTTTTTGGTCTCTGAGCATTTTTTTCCACAAATTATACAGGCTGTATCTGCTCTGCTCTTCTGTCTATGTTCCTTTCTCAGTGTAACATCATGTTCACTTTAAAAATCCAACTTGCTAAAATGTGTGTCCGCTTTCGCCCTTCTGGCAGAGGACCACTCATCAAATCATGCAGTCTTTTCATTTATATTTGATATTAGATGGGAGTTCGTCCTGGTCAATATGAGATTTAATAATTAATTTGGTCTGACTTTCAGTGGCACACAGTGTTACTGGAGTGGGATGGTAATTAATCAACACTTTTCAATTGGAGTAGGCAGGCATATCACTTTCTCCATCCTAGCCTTTTAAAATATGCAAAATGCATGCTTAAAAATGCCTAAGACCTTCAGCAGAGGAATAAGGTCAACAGTAGCAGGAAGCAGAATGAATCGTTTGCATATTATCTCATTTTGTGTCCATGATGATCCAGACAAACTCTGGTGGAACAGTTTTCCTGTTGAGAAATATTTCCAAAACTTCACTCTGAAGAGATTTAGAATGAAATGCCATCCATCCATCCATCCATCCATCCATCCATCCATCCATCATCCATCCATCCATCCATCCATCCATCCATCCATCCATCCATCCATCCATCCATCCATCCATCCATCCCATCATCATCACATGATTGCTGATGACCATGCCCAGTGGTCACTGGATGAGAGGTGGCGTGAGCTCTTATCAAGTCACCTTGGTAACTGGTCCAGGTGAACTCAATCCATTAATTATCCTACTCTGAACCAATTGTACTACTGCTGGTGTAAAAAGTTTCATGTTGCCTTGTTGGTGTTAAATTAATGTACATGTGCAATATGTAACTGAAAATATGTACTAGCTCATTATCAGTAGTTTGGAAGAACTAAAATATTTGTTTTTGTTTTTTTTTCCTTCTAGAACATTCGATTACGTTGGACTTCAAGTGGTGGGAGTGTTCTAATCATTCCCCAGACAGGAGAAACAACAACTGATCTCCATTCAAGCTCTCAAGATGGGGAGCTCTGAGAATGCAACAGTGATTAGCTGGTGCTCCTTCACTCAGCTCACAGTCTGAAGAATAGCACAAAGTTAATCGGAGGTGGGCAGGGGAAGTTGAGGATCCAGTAGCACAACCTGCCAGATTCCGGCTCCACACAGTGAGAGCATGTCAGTTCTCATAGGCCCTTCATGGATGTGTTGCTCCAAGGCCAAGACCAGCCTTTTGCTCTGGATGGGGCTGGTGTCCATCTGTGTAGCTGCTACTCAAGCTCAGCAACATCCTGTAGCCACGACAAATTACGGAAAATTACGAGGAGTGAAGGTTACGTTACCCAACGAGATTCTGGGACCGGTGGAGCAGTACTTGGGGATCCCCTATGCACTGGCTCCAACAGGGGAGCGGAGGTTCCAGCCACCAGAACCGCCCATGTCTTGGCCAGGAATTAGAAATGCTACTCACTTTGCTCCAGTTTGTCCTCAGTTCTTGGAGGACCGCTTTTTACTCAACGACATGCTCCCTGTGTGGTTCACCGCCAACCTGGATACAGTAGTAAGCTACGTGCAGGAGCAGAATGAGGACTGCCTCTACCTGAATATCTACGTCCCAACAGAAGATGGTAGGTCATCCCATCCTTTCTTTCCATCCTTGTTCTGCTAATTGTTCTTCAGTTTACCTTCTCAGATTGTTGACAGTGTTTATTTTGATTATTTTTGCCAAACTTTAAAAAGAACATCTTGTGTTACCAATACGTATCATGTTCATGGTGAACTACTTTTACTTCTTACTATTGAGAAAAACTAATCATTTTCAAAGATGTTTTCAGTGAAGGTTTCTCAAACTAACAGAGTTTGAGAAACCTTGGAAGAAAACCTCATGAAGAAAAACTCAACCTGCCTTCCAGTGGTCTGGGCCCACTACCTCATGTCTTACCTGTACTTACCTTTGCTTAGCTACAGGTGCCGTTTTAGCATGATTGCGGCTCGTTGGGCAGAGGGGTTGTCTTGCAATTAGAAGGTTGTAGGATGTACCGTCTTCCTCCTGTAACTTGTTGATGTGCCCCTTTGCAAGGCTCTTAACCCAGCATTGCCTACCAGCAGGTGTTTGAGTTTGTAAGTGCAACTAACACTTTAAATGTGCCTGAAAAAGCACCATTTAAATTTCAGAGGGATGTGTATTCTTTCTGCTGCCAATGTGTCATTTCATTCTCGTTTGTTGAGTCAGATTATGTGGAATATAATTAGAAGATATAATCAAAAAATTATATAAAACAATCTGTGGCAGAAGTCAAATGTACATTTTCACAGCCCAGAAAAGTTATACATTATACTTACAAGCTTATATCTAAGAGTACATGACCAATAGTATTTGATTTACTGTTCCCCAGCAAGCTACATGCAAGCTATCTGTAGTTATCCACAAACTTTTAGCAAGGTCAAAGACAAGGTTAAGGTTGGAGAAATTCCAGAAGCTTAACTTTAGTCTGCTTTATTTGTTCCAGTCTGGGTGTGTGTCAAGTATCAGCTCCCTGTTAGAATTTTTTTTATCTGTTTTACTATTTGTTTGCGATGATGAGTAAATAGTTGGATGTAGCTCTTCTTCTTTATTAGTTCAGCCACAACTAACACTGGTGGCAAACTGGTCACAGGTTGTAAGACCTGTGACCAGATTATTTTCAAAGCCTTGACCCCGATACCTCAAAATATACTACACTCATTAAAATAGATGAGCACATTTGAATTTCTTGTGGACAACAGTTGAACAAAAGTGTGTAATTTAATAGCAACATCTTCCCAGTTCTTGGTCATGTAAAACCTGCTTTACTGTGAACACTGTTACTAGTAAAAAAGGTTCATTAAGCATTAGGAAAAAAAAAAAAAACAATTTCAAACACTTTTGTAACAACTGATCTTGGTTTATCTTATATTTTATTTACCAAAAGATAAAAATCTGATTTAGTCAAAGTGTACATGTTGTTATGCATGTTTAAACAACTGCAGTCTCATTATCAGCAGGTCTCCAGAGAGAAGACCAAAGGTGAGTTAATTTGGCGTCTGATAAGCCGTTTAGAAGAATCCAATAGATTGTACCAATAAACAAATCAATGAAAGTGCTGTTCAAACATTTTCTCAATCGATGTCCTATGTTTGATAGCTTGATGTGAAATGTAATGGCTTTCCAGCACACATGGGGCAGTTTGCAGCTGAGTGTGAAGCACCCAGTTGGAGGATTAACATATTCTGCCTCAAATAGAAAAATTTAATTGCTTTGGGTTATAATTCTTCTCAGTTGTGTGCACATTAGTAAATGGTTGATTGCAATTTTGTTTTATGGAACCACCCCAAAATATTTTGTTGCTGTGATATCATAGAGATTTTTATTAGTGCTTTTTTTTTTCTTCCGGAAAAAACAGCACTGAACCAGTTTCACCATAACAATTCTTATTTGATGTAAAGTTCACAGAATTTCAGTAACGCCCTAAGTGCTTCACAGAAATAAACACTAAGAAATGGGTCTATTAATTACGTTTATGAAAGTGGAATGGCACAAGGAATATGCATTAAGCACAGTTGCTGAAATTTATTTAATTCTTTAATACTGAAGTCTGTGTTGGATGTGAAAGCTTGAGGCATTTTCTGTGTGCAGAAAGTGTTTGGAATCATTCTGACTCAGAACAATTCACAGTGATGGTATTTTCAGATTTATCACTAAAACCTTCCATTTATCCAACCTTTAGTGGACTCACATCATCATCGTCTCACCATCAAACTTCCCTGTCACTGTGAAGACCTTGCAGTATACTTCCAGTTATTTATTGGATTTTCATAATTTTCTTAACTTCAGCATTTTTTTTAGGGATTAGTGTTGTGCAGTTAGTGTACATGGACCCAGTGGTTGTCTGTGGGAGGTTATTGGCTGTTGGAAAACTCTTCTGATTAGTCTTTTCGCTCGTCTGTCAGAAATCCTGTGAAGTACATCTGGTCACCACTAGTTTTTGATGAAAAGAGGTTCTGGATTAGATTTCATTGGCACTTTCTCCAGGGAGCTTTTCTAGAAAAGCAAACAGATCAAATCTAAATTATGTTCAGTGTAAATAATTCCTTTCATTCCAGTCCGTACTGGTGCCACCCAGGTGAAAGTAACTTAACACTAACCAACGCCATCTGGATGTTTACTAGGAATAATACAATGAGGTTTTACGTTTCCAATGAATCGCAATGAGATTGTTTTCTAAATATTAAGAGATTATTGCAATGTTTTTAGTATTAAACACAGATTTGCTTTGACATTTCACTCTATTACACAAGATTTAATCTATTGGCTTAGTTCTGTTCATCTGTTTATATATTTGGATTACTTTGGTTGCGCAGTTTGTCAATAGCTGCTTTAGAAATATATATTTACTGAAAAAAACATGTTCTGCTTTATTTCAGTGAGACGAGGTTGAACACTATCGTTGTGTAACTGAGCTAACGCTTGCATACAGAAACAATCTCACAATGATAGTTAATGTTTCTTTTCACTGCGAATATTAAGAGTGCTTTAACCATATGAGTGATGTATGAGGATTTCTATTTTCTACTCCCTCTTCTTAACACTAAAGTAATGCACACTAGCAGACCCTTTACTAATTCAGGTTTCTTATCTGCCTCCATTATGTTCCACTAAATGGACTCAGCATGAGTATTAGAAAAAAAAACACAGCCTGTTGATCCTTGAGCTGCTTGGGAAAGGACAGAGAGGTTGGCAGAGCATTTTTAGGAAATGGACATAAACTATGGATGGCTAGTGGACAAGCAGAAAGGCGTATTAACGTGCGTTTCTGGCCGAGATCGTTGACAGCTCTGTGCTAAATTTATTCTAAGCTCTTCAGTACATGGCAGATTAATAAGTGCAGGAAAAGGATAATCTCACAATCCCACACTGGTGCACAGCAGGGAGCTTTTCTCAAATGACTCTGTATTTCTGAAATAAACACAAAGTAAAAAAGGAATTAAAGTTGTTTGCTCAAGTAGAGACTTAATACAACAAATCAGTGCCCCCTGCAAGCAGAGTGACTCCATAAACACAACCTCTTTTTTAATTAAAAGATTTAATACATTGAGCTTTAATAATTGTTTTCTTAACAACTCTCAAAATGTGGAAAAACTACTAAATACATTCATTAAAGAAGCTAAACATAATAACAACCTCATTGTTTATTTAGTAATAAACAATCTCTGTCTGTATGAGCTGCCTTTGATAAATGTAAAATTATACATACCTTGTTTCCTACTAAATACACATTTCATCAGTGTTGAGGTTTTTGTTTGATTTTTAATTTATTTTTGCTGAACTCTCAGGCTCCAGATGTCTTTTCAGTCTGAATCTTGATTAGTCAACTCCACCACCTTCATTTCACCTTCTTTTTCTTCTCATTCTGAGCTTCCCTGTGCTGCACAGCTTTCTATGACCCACTTTCAGCCAAGCAGTGGTTGGTGAACAGATGGGCTCTAAAACAACTTAGTGACTGGAAAGTGCCCAGGCCCAGCTTTGGTGTACTCTTATACAATTTTTTTTAAATTTATTTATTTATTAGGGACAGTGCACATTAATGAACAATCAATACTTCTGTACAGACTGTAAATGAGCCAGATTATAGCATAATTGCTAATTTCCATCTGTAGGTATGATATGTCAACTTGTTGCAGACACTTCAGTCAATGCACAATTTTCTCTGGAAAACATTCAAAGTGTTCATAGGTTTCCTCTACTTTGCAACTATGTCACCTATTCACATTGAGGTGCCATGATGGACATTGGAAGAGATTGAAATATATATTTGATGAAATATATACTCTGCCATTGAATTGTGATCGCTTTCCCCAGTTGTTTTTTCCAATCTCTCATGGTGTCTACTTGCTCAAATTGAGCTATTTTGTCTGCGGAAGTGTCAGACCTGTTGGGACTCATAGTATTTGCAAAAGTTGGAACTAGGTATCTTACAAAGCCTTCCTATATCTTCTCCCTCAAGAAATTTAGCTGATTTTATCAAATTGCTGATTTTATCTCAATGGACTCTTTGCACCTCAGCTTTTGCGTTTCCGATCTATTGAAAATGGCACTTTACACTGGGTATTTGCAGGGCTTTTCCGAGGTAACAATTAATAATGTACATCGATCCGAAGCCCCGACAAGTAAGCCGGAGAAAGGTTTTAAGATGTTCGCCTCATTATACATTCACAGATACGAAGGTGAGTTTTACTTTCTTTAAACTTTGCGGCTAACTTTGTTAGCTTCTGCTAGTAGGCAATATTCTCAGACATTTTTCTTGTAAAAATCTGCTATTTAAGTATCCAAACATTTCTCATCCATTCTAACGGACAATGTTTGTACCTTATTTTCAAGTGTATTACGTGTATTTATTGTTAACGACAATAAACGCGGGTTTGATTACGGTTCAGACTTTTTGTTTCCGAAGCCTGACGAAGCACAACGAGCCTGTAGCTTAACAGTAGAGCAGCTCTGGTGTCGCAGTTCTAGTTCAGCTGACTGTTCAGGTTCAGAGTAGTTACTTTTAGAAAAATATGGCTGTGTGTCTCTGTGTTATTTTGTTTTATTACTTTTGCATGTTTGTTGTGAAGGGCTCAATAGGATGGTGTTTACAGCAGTGTGTACAGGCGGATCAGTTGCTCGGCTGTCTGGCTCTGCTCTCTCGTAAATGGTAAATGGACAGAACTTATATAGCGCTTTTCCAGTCATTTTGACCACTCAAAGCGGTTTACACGAGAGTTACATTCACCCATTCGCCCTCACAAACGCACACACATTTATACACGATAGGCAGACCGGTAGGCAATTTGGGGTTAAGTGCCTTGCCCAGAGGCACATCGACAGGTGGCAGGAGGAAGCTGGAATCAAACCTACAACCTTCCGATTGCAAGACAACTACTCTGCCAGACAGCCACAGTCGGGCTCTGCTCTCTCGTTCCCATACACTCATTCTTTCAGGCTGAATACAGAAGTGATTCACTGGAAATAACACAGGACGGCTCCCTTGCCTTCGTCTTTTGGCTGAAGAAGCTGATCCAGAGTGAAGTGAAGGCTGCAAACTTTGCTGTGTGGCATTAGCTTTAACTGGTAGCTTTAACTGGTACCGATGAATATTTACAAACCACCGTCTTCTTAATTCAGGACTGCTTGGAAATCCATGAAAACTTAAAACCCCATTATATTAGGAAGACAAAGTGCATAGTATTGTTTTATTTTTGTCTGAAATGCGACTTAGTCTTTTCTAGCTGTCATAGTAACTGAAAGTAGAAAAAAAGAGAGCCACTTTTGCACATGAGGTTGTGACGTCAGTGTGGCAGATGCAAAGAGCCCATAAATGCCATATTTAAACCAATATTTCTTAAATAATTTTCCTAACACAAGAGCAAAGTTAAAAGCATTCCAAAATCTAGATGTGTACCAGTTTTTTCATACAGTAGTCTACATGATGACATTTTCTTCATGGTTAATGATTAGAAACATATTTTATTGCGTCTTACAAAGCTCAATAAGATTAGTATATAAATTCACCTTGGAAAACACGTCTGCTGGAAATCCGTGTAGACACTGAGGCTGCCAGGCTGTCTGTCTCTCAACTGCTGTCTGTCCCTGTCTTCTTTCCTCATCAAAAGGTAAATGATAAAATATCAGGCTTGCTTTGCAGAAAGACTCCAGACAGGGATTCAAACGCTGGACCATTTTGCTGCCAGGCAGCAGTTCTCCCCACTGTTCCATCAGGCAGTGATGAGGTTAATTTTACCATCACCATGGATTATACACATATAATAGTGAACTACCAAGACTCACTGCTTAATTATTGTCTATATTATGATTTAATGAAGAATCCTGTGTCCATTATTTGACTACTTAATTAATAAAAATACAACAAAATGTCAAATTTTTAAACCCGTGTAGGAAGAGTTGTTGACTTAAAAAAAATGGATAAAAGTGTCTAGTTGCTATATTGGTACATAAGTGATGCCTCCTTGTGACATGTTTTTCTTTCTTTTGTTTTTTTTTTAATTAATTGTAGGATATCTTGTTTGTTTGCAAGTCAGAATAGTCCTGGTTTTATATAAATAAGAGATATTTCTACTGCAGACTGCTCTAGAAGACATCCGCTATGACTCAACCCATTAATCCAGCAGGGTTTAAAAAGGTTTTCATCAGCAGAGACACTGCAGATATTGTGACATATGACACAGTACATTATTCTAGAAAGCTCAGTGTTTGAGCTGTTTTTAATGGAATGGAGAACACAGAGAGTCTGCTTGCTTGGAGGTAAAGTGTACCTTCAAGCAACTGTAAAGGCTTCCTGTTTTCACAGGGGCCCTAATGGACGGCTCTGTCATCTCTTTAGATTGGTAAGTAAAGCTGAAACTGGATATGGACATGTAGGAAATGTAACATTATTTATTACAATTTCATCAGACTGTTGTTGCTGCCAGAATAATGAGAGAAAAGAGCGAGTTCAAGATTACTATATTTCTAAGTCATTTGGGAATACAGACATGTTTTCTCTGCTGTCTTTTCTTGTGTCATAAAAAAAATCCAAAGAAATCAGTCAATACTTTGGGAGGACAATGTGTCCTCTCAAAGTCCTCACAAGCCTGGTTTATTCTCAGGTCCAAATTTTAGATATCTGAAAGTTCCAGTTTCATTTGTTCAAGTAACTACTTCATATAACAATATGAAAGTGAAAAACATCTATGAATGTCCAGTCATCATAATGCTCACAAAGAGGTTTCAGAAATGTGTAAGTCAACCAAAAAACAAGTCAAGTAAATGACAAATAATCATAGTACAAACAGATTCTGTGAAGATTTGGTTTTAGTGGTAAAACAAATGCCGCATCAACATGGGCTGAAAAGCCATGCAGACAGGAAGAAGATATTTCACCAATAGCAACATAAAAATCAGATCACGGTTTGAAAATAAAATATGTTAATTTTCGTAGACGTGAAGTGTTTGGCCATGATGACCATTATTACAAGTGGAGGTTAAAGGAAGAATCTAGTTATCCTGAGAACGCCAACTGTAAAGCCAGGAAGTGGCAGCATTGTGCTGTGGGGCTGTTTTGCTGCAGGAAAGGATTCTTCACTAAATAATGACATCATGATGAAAGAAACAAACATTATGTTTGTCACACAGAGTTAATTAAAACTTTAATCTGAAGTATTACCAGAGAATGAGAAAGAAAATATTTCTTGTCTGTAACACATTGTATGTAAATATCTGGTTCTAACTCTAACTGACCACCACTTTATATTATAGTCCATCTTTCAGTCTTCATCTCTGAAGACAGCAATATGAAAGAGTACTAATAATGTTCAGTGTCAGCTCAGTAGGGAGCGACATGTCTGGTCTGTTTAGAGCTCTTCTCACTGCCCATCAACTTAATACCTCCTGAGTTGGCCTTTTCAGAAATCCAGTGTAATGTCAAAATATCCATCCGGCTGAGGATCAGGGAGAGGTTTCCTGTTTTCCCACACCTGTGTTGCTGACGGATTAAGTGATGCCTACTTTTGTCATCTGGTTTGAACTTCAAGAGAGAATCCTCCATGCTCTGTACTGAGCATGCTCTGTTGTCATATTTTAGGTTCCTTGCCGTGATGTCCATGTTTTCTGCTGATTAACTAGTTGAGTGCTTACAAGTTGTGGAGATAAAATATGAAAGAAATGCTATTATGGAGAGTTTGTGAGAACTTGTGGCGTTAATGCAGTAATGTTGTTAAACCAGCAGCAGGGTGAATTAATCAGGTTCAAAATGTTTTTTTTCTTCAAGACAGACAATATCAAAGCTGTCTAACCACCACTTTTAAAATTAAAGACATACCTCACATTGTTTCCATTTTACTCCTCAGTGCTCTGCTGTTCAAATAAAGATTACAGTCCTGTTTATTTGCATCTTTAATGGTGAAGCTCCATGCTTTTGGCACTGAGACAATAAGCAGAGGAGATCCAAGTGGAAGTCCATTCTTGGCAGCCAGCAAGTTTAGGATGAGGCCTGTTAAATTCTAGTTTGTTGGGAAAATGAAAACAGAACAGAAAAACTCCATAGTAAAACCAGAACTCCTGATCAGCATCTATGTTTAGTGTATGTTATTGATATTTTATTTTATAGATTGATACAATGTGGTACAGTGACAAATAGAAAAGAGGAATATAACAAATGGAATTTTGCAATTACAGTGTTTCCATTAAAAAGAAACAATTAAAATCACACATGAAAGTTTATTCACACAATAAGTCATTCAAAAACCTGCCATGCCATCTTCCTCCTGCCACTTCCTGTTGTCTTTGCCATCTTTTCCACCAGCAGTAATATTATGTTGCTGATCAAATTACTTGTGTGATGCGAAAAAAAATGTTTCCGTTGCAGTTTTGCAAACAAAAACCCACCTCATCTTAGTGCAAAAACTTTTTTTTTATTGAAAAATTAGAGTTGTTTCAAAGTTGCTGTGTTTCCATGAAGAACATTTATTTTTGGAATTCAATTATAGTCAAGAGAAACACAGCTATTGTTCAGAAAGTCAGAAAGTATTTTTTTTTCCCTCCCTCTTCACTTTTTCACACTAACATAAATATTCTCAGTAGACACTGTGCTCACAGTAATGCTCTCCGTTGCATTGACCTGTCACATGAAACTACTTTGATCCTAATGTGACTAACTTAAAACAAAGCGGTGTCGTAACACTCTTTGGAGGAGTTGTGATTGACAGGACTTTGTCTTTTGGGACACCATGGCATGACACCATGATCTACTTCAGTGTTGTCTGTTGTAATGAAGAATCATCAATTGAAATCTTATTTTCATTCCAGAAGAATGTAAATTAGTGTTTACTTAGCTTGATGAATATTATGATGTACAAACTAACATCATGATTCTACACTCAGAAAAATTTGACCAATGGTTACTCAAAAAAATTGAGGCAACAAAGTGACACGTAATATAATTGAGTAGATTTTATGTTCTACAATAATGAGTAAAAAGTATTGAATATTTTAACTTAACTTAACTTAAAAAAATCAAGTACATCTTAATAAAATCAACAGCTGAAATGTCTTGGATTTAGTAATATCAAGCCAAATGATAAGTTATATTGACAAAAAATATTTAGTAAATCCAACTCAATTTTACAAGGAAAAATTATTTCTATTTACTAAGTTTCTGAGAAAAGATTATTTGGATTTACGAAATATCTGTGGGAAATTGATTCATATTTACTGTTAATCTAGGTGAAATTAATTTTATATTTATTAATTAAATGGCTGAAATTGATTTGGATTTACTAAAGATCAGCATAAAAATTTATTTGGATTAAGTAAATAATATAAATGATATCAACTCATATTTTAGCACATTATTGATTGATTCAACACATTAACACTGTTGTTCTTAGTCATTTGTAGCTAAAATAATTGATAAATTCTAAGTTATTATTTGTGTCATAGGACTTTAAATCTATTCAATAATATTGAGTGTCACTTTGTTGCCATAATTTTTTTAAGTCTAATTTACACAATATACTGACCAAACTTGAGTGGCATCAAAAAACAACAAATTAAACAGCAGCAGCATTTCTTTGTGAAACTTTATAAAACGTGATTATCCAGCACCCAACAAGTGCAAAATTCCAAAATACAACAATAAAACAGAGAAGGGGCAATATACAATATATCAGTATCAAGTCAAAACATAGTGCCACTCTGCTCAAAGTATAGTTAACATGATTTTTTAGAGCCATCACATCAACAAAAATCAACTTGGACTCAGTTAAGCTTGCTTCAACAATTTATCAATCACATAAACATAGTTAACTTTATGTTTAAGAGGCATGCAGAGCACAACACAAGTATAAATCTTACCTGGGGAAAACACATGACAATATGTGAAAGATGGGCGAGACCTTTGAGGCATAAAAACTTCCATTTTCTTGTTTTGCATGTTCATGCTACATCTTGTCACTGTGTTGGGGCTGTTGGCTCCGTGACACTTACTTTCCTTTTCGAAAAATAAGTTGAAAGACAGAACTGAACAAAAACATATTATATAAAGTGCAAATGAAACACAACAGCATTTTGCAGCCTGCAGATCATCACCCTTCAGTGGTGAAGCCTGCATGGACTCTCCAAAAAGGCAATAGTGGATTCTCTATGCTGTATAAAAGGGACAAGGATTCATGTGACAGACCTGAACAGATCCAAAGCCATATAACAGGCCGCACTACCACATATGAGAACAAGGGGTCAGTCCTTAGAAAGGCTAGTTAACTGTAATGTACTGCAAGAAAAAATACATGCAGAAATCCACTGAACTGAAAATTACCCAAATTTTAACTAACTTCACAGAGCATGTCACAAAGTTTTGCGTGTTGATTTTGACAGTGGCTTGTCTATTCCCTTTTGTTTAGTAAGGGTCCGTTTTCTTAAGCCATTAGTTTATTCCTGAGGCTGTTCACTTTTGTGGAGAGCTTTGAACTATCCAGTCCGAGGAGAAGTTTCTGAAACACTTCAAACGTGTATCTGAGCTTCTTTGGATAGGCAAGACTCATAGCATACACCAATCCAACAAGCAGGGAGCAAGCCCTTGGAAAGTTACCCAGAGCAGTTAGAATTTTCACGCTGTCCACCACGATACCGATGTCTGGATCCTCTGACGTGTTAGCTTTGATGTTGTAGATCTTCAGGCTTTGAACAGCAAGGTCCTGTGACACACTGTCTTCATCAGCATCCTGTAATAGCAAGAACATTGTGCATATTAGACAGTACAGCTAAAGGAGAAGGTTATATTTCCCAAATTGCTTACAACTGTTTGGACAAGAAAATCTGGAGTTTGTCAGCCGTTGCTTGTAATGCACTCTATTTGTCAGTGTTTTAGACAAATATGAGATAACACTAAAAAATTTCCAACGAATACCAATTAGAAGAGATGAGATAAATCACCTACTTTATATTTTAATATCTACTTAAACTTACATCATACTTTTGTAAGAGTTGATCTGTAGGTTCCCCAAGGTACATCATCAAACATCGAATGGTAACATCTCTGGTCATGTTGATGTCAGGATTGCTTGGAGTCTGAAACGAAAAAAATAAACACCTGGTGATTTATATTACTGTTAATAAGCTCAAGGATCCTTCCTGTGCCATCTTGAGGACCAGTGTAATAAAACACTACTGAAACAAATTTTCATGCGATTATTTCATATTCCATTGATAAAGAGAATCACAGACTAACCTCCAGTAAATTTAAGTAATGATATTCCAGAAGTTTAAACACAAAATTTTGAGAATGAAATATTAGCAACCATAATGCTCAATGAAGGATACCTCGAGTAGGATAGCCTGCAACCTCAACTCCATGGTTCCGCCCTTGGAGTGGAAGAGGTTCAGAAGTCGAGGAGTATATTCATCCAGTTTGGACATGATCTTTGATTCAAGATGCACCATTGTGATTCTGTGAAACTCATCCTGGATCTGAAAGATAAATCATGAAACCAGTTTTAAAGCCTCAAATATTACAAACATACATAATGTTCTTACGACATTTTTCAAAAGCAAGAAGATGGATCAAATTTGATCTATAAAATAGATGACAGTAACGCAACACATTTTGTATCAAATAGCTAAATGCAGAATCACAAATGCAATCCTTCACATTGACTAGGAATATTTCTGATTAGCATGCACTTATAACTCACGTGAGACGGCTCAAATAGAGCGGGCCATCTGGCTTTAATTTTCTCTATACTGGGTGATTGGTTAATGATTTCGTTTCTTCTGTGTGCAAATGTTTTGGCCATTTTTTCTTTTATCAATGCGTTGTTGTCCTCTTTCTTTACTTCAGTAAACAACTGAATCCTCTCTTGTTCTTGACTTTCTTCATCCTCTCCCTTTATGGTGCCTTTGTGTTTGATAAGATCACTGTTGTGAAGAGTAAAATAATCTTCAAATTTCACATCAAAATACTGAAGACTGAACTCAGTAGAAATCCCAAAGGTCTCCTTCACAATATTATGCAGCTCCTCCCACAGTGGGCGGGATGCCTGATGGGAGGACCAACTTCTCAATTCGGTCGTCAATTATTACTCTGAGTTTTGCCTCCATCTCTGCCATCCAGACAAGAATAGACAAAAGTTAAATATATTGTTACAGTACATAAAAAACCTGTATAAAAAAAACCATTTATAAATAAAATCTGTACTTATTTAAGTGGACTTATAATCGTAACATTAAATGCGTGTGCCATAATTATGATTATTAAATTGCTAAAATGTCAACAAAAAAGGATCCTGTTGTTATATTTCCAGAACAATGGTTTTAAAAACAGATGTTATGAGATGTAAAGGTTAACATAATTTATCAAAATTACCTAAAACAAACAACAGATGTGACGTTTTAGTGTGACCAAGCGTTTTCCTCCCACACTGTATGCAGCATGTACACTGTACATCACCAAGTTTCTGCTGCTCAACAAGAGCCATTTTGCCAGTGTTCTCTAGTTGAAAAGATCTAAGATGCTCTTCATGCCATGCTTGTAGTGACTTTACAATAAAATGTTCACGGCTGTTTAAAATGGCTATCTGAATAATCTCAGCAAAGTCAGGAAGTCCCCCTGTAGAGCCATGAGGCAAGCTCATCCTAACAGTGTACTTAGCTCCATAGCAAGTGACAGTGTTAGCAAACTGCACGGAAGACAGAAGCGGTAATGTTTCTCTTAAAGCTTCCTGTCTGTCTAAATGCAGCACATCTAAAGGCACCACAGATATATGCACATCAACAAATGCCAAACAATAAATATTAAAGTCAAAGATGCCCAAAACGGACTAACGAAGCATTTCTCTCAGTCTCTCTGTGGCAGCAGTCAGTACGAAGCTCTACGTACTGATTTCAACCCAACATTCACAGACGCATCTCACTGTTTATCTGTCAGTGTGAGCTGCAACCACAGTTTGAAAGCAAAACGTTTTTCCGAGAAAACAGGAAAAAACGAGAAAGCCGTTTGTGCCATCTGAATGTAACTAACGTAACGTTAATGGAGAACCTCAGTGAGAGCCGGTGAACTTGGGTTCAGCAAAACACCAGCCACTGTGCTCAAAACACAATAACAGACGTTCCATGAGAAAGAAGAAACAGCGCACTTTGTCTCAAAATGTAAAACGGCTGATTTTTCTTCCGAAATGTGTAACGTTATAAAAACTGATTAGAAATCAGCTTTTAACATGCTATTTGAGTAAAAATGCTACTTGAGTACATTTTAATAGTAAAACTAAATGCAGTAACTTTAAACGAAACTCCTAAGTTGATTAGCCTCTCACCGTTGAAAACAACGTCTGTTCCTCCATTATGGAGCCCAAACATGCTAGCTAGCTTGTTAAGGTGGGGGAGGGGGAGCTTGAGCTGAGGCCAAAAAACTACATTAAATAAAAGAGTAGCTTGTATTCTACGGCCACTATATATCGTATTACGTTAGTCACATTAAATTGTGACATTGAGACTACTTTTTCAATCATTGCGATGTATTTAGTCAAATCAAAGATGACTGACTTCAAATCCTTCACACTATAACTTTAAAGTTGCCATGTTTGGTCATTTGCAGTAACTTAAGACAACGTTTAACTGCTACAGACACTTGAATTATTTTAACTAAGAACAATTAAAACATGTCTTACCTTTAAGCAAACGGTAGTCCATGAAATGCCAAGCAGACTGGATGTTCAAATGCTTTGGGGCGGGAAAAATAAAGGCCTCCCAATGAGTAAAATTTATCAATTTTCTGCACTTTTGACTTTACCTATGAAAATAAATAAATTCTACTTATTGTTTTTCTGCTGATTTTATTGAAATAAAAACCGAGTAGAATGCAATTAAAATATATTCAAAATTTTGTTAATTCAACTCAGTGAGATTCAAAACTGCACAGTCTTTTTTATTATGTATAGTTTGCTCTTATTTATTTAGTAAATATTACTTAACCCTGATCACACTTTTTTCAGTGTATTCTCATTTTACTTAACATTTTCACTGTTATAAAACAGATTGAATTAAGAAGATAAAAGGATTAATTTAATCATTCTGTTGATCCAGTAAATTCCACATTTCTTTCTGACACAAGCAATCAAGCATTTCTTTATTACTCCTGAGAGAACTGGTGGACTTGGTCAGTTTCAGGGCTTTTCAGGCTCTCCTAATCTGATTTGACCTGAAAACACCTTAATGTTTTCAGGTGTTTCAGTCCTTATTGGTAAGGACTGATGCTTATGAATAAGCATCAGTCCTTATTGGTAAGTTTGAGGTTGATTCACAACCGGTAAAAGTCGTTCACCTCCGGGACACAGAATGCATCAGAACTAGTTATGCTATCATGATTCTCTGAATAGATGAAAATGGAACACTCGGGTAATTGTCTTTTTTAGAGTATGGGTATACTTTGGTTTCATTTACATCTTTGATGTATTGGACCAAAATATATTGATACATATACCAACAAATCTAGTTTTTATGTATATTCTCATAATAAGTCATCAACATTTTAAACAGTAAAATTGGCAGGTTGTCTTACTTACAATCTTCATTATGTATTTTTTCTAAACTAAACTCCATTCACATAACTTTAAAATCACATAAGTTCAGTACAGCACAGTACATATTTTATCCAATTGTTGCTTTCACACAATAACCAGCAGCAATAATCTACTGTTCATCCATCAGTCTACTGTACACGTTATAGAAAGAGGTTAGTGGAAATTTGCTCTGCATCAATGAGTTTTTTCTTTTCTTCTGCAGCTGCTAAAGCATTGCAGCTTTTCAGTGCAGATCTCAGAGTGCCTCAGTGATCCTCCAGCTTGATAAGAATAAACAGACTCGGCAGTTGTTCTGATAATGTCCGTGGTGTTCAAAATACATTTACACAAATGGACAATCTCTTCTTAACGGAGGTGTGTAGCAGATGTCCTTCCATTCAGAGCCACATCAGCCATAAAAGATTTAAAGAGTCCCTGAAATGCTCCCCTTCTGCAACTTCTGAGCTCTATGAATATGAAAGGAACAAGCTGGGCCGCGGAGATCAATGCAACGGAGCTAAAATGGTGCGAGCTTTACTTCCTAGCATGAATATGCAATACAATAAAAAATAAAATTATATATATATACATATATATAATTTTCCAAGTTGCTCAAATCCCAATGCACAGACAAATACAATACTACTTCCACTGCCAGATTATTTCACTTATCATAATAATCTTTTTCCATATTATAAGTGCAATAATCTGCCAGTGGAACTAATACTTTTTCATCATTAAGAAATTTACTAAAAACAAGCTCCTATACCTTGACGGAAAGCTACTTATAAATTGTTTTGTTTTATTTTAAGTATACTTACGTATTTGAGCAAGAAATTAAACCATAAATAACCAATAAATCAAACCATAAATAACCAATAAATTAAACCATAAATAACCAAGAAATTAAACCATAAATAACCAATAAATTAAACCATAAATAACCAATAAATTAAACCATAAATAACCAATAAATTAAACCATAAATAATTATGGTATATTATAAACCATAAATTAAACCATAAATAATTATGGTATATTATAAACCATAAATTAAACCATAAATTATGGTTTAAGCTTTGTAAAATTTTGTGCTTTTGCAGTGTTGATGGGAATTTTTAATTTAACAGATTACAGACATGGCCAATTTACATGGGATTAAAAGACAAATTCTGCAATTTTTAAAAATGGCACGTTTTGAACTAGGGCTGAACTTAAAATGTCACACATAAAAAAGCTTTTGCAAAATACTCAAACCTTGCAGAGGGTGAAACAGCAGCAGGTTATTGCAGGTAGTTCCTTTCACACATGGGAGCCTGTTAGGAAAAGTTTCTGTTTTACAGTAAGGTACCATAGTTGAAAAAAAAAAAAAAACTAATTTTTCTTAGCAAGATCAGATCATTTCAGTGTGCTGGGTGACATGTCATAGCTAATGGATGAATGTAGCATTCATCTGGAACAATTATCCTGATCACTACATTACCAAAATAATTTATTGTAATTAATGTATTTATTTTTACTTTTGATGCAACTATTTTAAATGTTTCTGAAGAGCCCTGTGGCTCAAAATAGCTACATAAGATTTCTGTAATTACTTTTGTTAATGCATCAAAGTTTTTATTTTGTGTATTTTTACAGGCAGAGTAACCACTTGTTTCAGTAAACCATGTCCAGCTCCTTGTAGTGAATTTCTAAGTAAAACATTACTCAGACCTGCAGCAGGTCTGAGTATTTAATGTGATCCATTAAGACAGAACATTGTTATGGTTGTTTTTAGAGTTGCATTATCCGGGGCAGAAACACAACAACAGAAGACATTTCAATATATTCAGGACAGAAACATGAAGTTTTAAGGCTGACCATGAAATTTGCCTTGAGTTCTTTTTTTTTTTTTTAACTTAATACAGAATAAAATTCTGTGTTCTTTTTTCCACTTAGCTTAATGGCAAAGGCTCCAATTTCCTCAAGCAGCTCTTTGAACTTCTGCCCACTGGAATTGTTGGAAGTACCAGAACTGTGATCTTGCAGTCCTCCTGTCATCATTTTACGGATCTGTGACGCTCAGAGAGCCTCTGAAAAGCAGTTTTGTGACAGAGAGTCTTATTCAGGGAGAAGCAGGAGGAAATGATTTCAGGCTGGGGTCAAAGTGAGGCAGAGAAACAGCAAAGTGGAATGTTGCCGTCTCTCACTCGGTCTTTCACAGGGACGCGAAGGGGAAAAAAAGAACATTTGAAGTGTGTGATCTGGGGACGTGGAGCACTTTGATGCAATCATTCTGGTTTCAACTTAGTCCTGGAAGAACACAAAGAGTCCGGGGAAACAGGAGAGCAGCTCAGGAAGGTTCTGGATGCTGTTGGTCAAACTTTTCTTTGTCCAATGATGAAATTTAGAAGTCATCTTTTATTCACTCTGATTAGATATGTTAGATAAATATCTGGTGTTACAAGTTTCTGTGATGTAAAAATACTTATTTTTCATGTTAATCTTGTGCAACTGAAATGAAAAACAAATGTATGTATTGATATAAAAAGTAAAAAAATCAGGTTTTGCCTGGAAATTTTGAACAGTTACAAAAGTTTGTCAGTTTTGGCCCAAAACCTTTTGTGAAGAAGAAGAAGAAGGATTTTAATTTTCATCCTCACTGTGAGTCCAAATGATTAAATATTGAAACATTTTAGTGAATAAAAGATTCTTCATAAAATGAATGGACAACTCTGAAAATCCTTTTCATTAAATTGTTATAAAACAACTGCGTGTCTTCAATCAGCTTCCTGAGAATAATGTAACACAGACTACTAAAGGAGATCCTTCTGGCCTGTAGTAACCAACATTTTTAACTTTTTGAAGAAACTTGGATATTATAAAACTTGGATAAACTATCATTTTAGTCTGTTTCTCTTTGGGATTATTAAAGTATTTTTATATTGAATTGGAAGGATGTTGATGGACTTTTCTGTGTTTTTGAAGTTTTTTGTGAATGTTTTTCTTCTAACTGATTTGTTTATTTGATGACATATTGTACAGATTATGATTAACATTGAAAACCTGAAGTCATTTTTTGAGCAAGGGGATTTCACTTTTATATGTTCTAAAAATTTTTCCACAAATGATCTGTTAGAGAGCAGATCAGAATTTTACAAAGCATGCAGAAACAACATTGGCTTTTATATATATCAAAACATCAGATCAGTATCTCATCTTTCAAAGATTAGTTGGACGACGTAGAAACCAGGTTTCAGGTTCATCTGCCTCATCAACTCAACTGTTATAGACAAATAATGGTGGTAAAAATTTGATGTATTTTGTAATGACCTAGAGTTTTCTATGCTTCTTTAATTCCACTGGCAGATTATTTCTCTTCTAAGTAATTTTTTCTTTTATGAATATTAAGAAATTACTGACTTAAAATAAACTCCTATATCTTCCGTAGAAGTTAAAATTTGTTTTATTTGATATTTGAAACTTGACCAAAAATACCTAGTAAGTTTTTGTGTTTTTGCAGTGTAGGTAGGTTTACACAACTAATGAAGTGATGTTCCACATGAAAATCAGCATGTTAATTAATCTGTGAATAATAAGTCACCAATTTGCACTGTACAGTATAAAATTAATCTTACTTGAGGTTTTATGGAAAATACTGCAACAATTAAGCAGGTTTGGACATGTTCAACCTTCAGAACAGACAAAAGAAAAGAAAATTAGATAATCTACTGAGCAGTAACTTAAAAAAAATACATCTTGTTTAAAAATTACTTCCTCCAGTATTACAATTTTCCAAGCACCTGTGTTCTGGGCTTTGACTGGACGAAAACTATGATATTCTTAATTGACAGCCAATCCTTAGTGGGTTTACTGGTATGTTATGAGACATGTTGTCTCACTAAAACAGGTCAAGTTCACCTTTTATAACTTTATTTCCATTACAAATGTTTGCAAGTCTTTGTCAATACATAAAATGGAATTGCAGAGTTTCCATTTAATAAGAATTGTAATTAAAATAATGACATGAATAAGATGGTGACGCAACAAGTAATTAAAAAACAGTCCTCCAACTACTTCCTGTCTTCTTCGATCCAGTTGTTGATCATGTGACTTGTGTGATGCAAAAAAAGTGTTTCCATTGCAGTTTTTCTGAAGTAAATCAAATGCAATATGGCCAAAAAACAACCACAGTGACAAAACTTTTTAACAAAAAATGTAATTAGCTTGTCTCCAAGCAAATGTATTCCTGAAATGTCAACTTGTGAAATTATATGATCAATAAAAATGGAGCTACATGTGTATCAACATTGCACCCTGAGAAATAAAAGCCCAAAGTTACACAAACAAGCATGTTTATTATGTATATTTTTCTTCAATCACATTGATATTCTAACTTCATACCTTCATAATGGTTGTTAATTTTCTTTTTACACAGTCCATTCTGTGCATAACAATATTCAGGTTTCCAGCAAGAGACAGCCATTCCTTTAGTGTAAATGAAGCTTCAGAGGTTATGAAGAGCTTCCACCACTTCAGAGTGTGTAGGAAGCATGCATAAAACATTTGACTTGATATGACTGGAGTTGTGCATATTTAACTCTGTGGGCTAATGGTCTAATTTATTTAGGTTTGCATGTCTAATTTGCGTGCAGGAGACCTGCAGTGTGACCAGCCTGAGCATTCATGCTCAGCTAGTTTATGTTTCACTGGCCTCTGTTTGTGCAGCTTGCTCTCACAGTGAGCAGCTTTAATATGCAAACAGCCCACAATCCCAACCATAGACTGACACATTGTGGCAACAAGCTCTTTCCTATTAGCCTTTTATTGAATGCAACACCATGCATCATGAAGGCAGTAGCAAAACACATGATATATTCTGAAGAGACGGCATTCATTTCTGGCAAAAACTAAGAATCCACAAATCCACTTTTTTGGCATCCGATACCAAAACAAATATCTGAGGGTTAGCATCGGCTGAAACAAAAAAAACAGAACTGAATTGAGTTAAAATGTTTCTTTTTTTAAACAGTTAGAAATGTGCTGAATTACAAATTTATTTAATGACTCTGTGCCACTACAGCAGCACACTGCTGAAGCTTTGTTCACAAGCTAACATTTGTTAGCATTTGTTAGCTTGTTCACAAGCATTCGTTAAGAGAAAGATGCTCACAAGCTAACAAATATAAAAGCACAACTGTCAGTGCAATTAGATGTTTATTTGTTTATCAAGATTAAGATCTAATAAGGATTATAACACCCAATATAAAATGAATAAAGAAACTCAACTGACTAAAACAATAGGTTGACTGTCTTGAAAAAACAAGTTAAAAAATAAATCTTTCAAATTGTTCAAAAATTGGAATTAGAAATTCTGAATGTAATCTCAAATAAAAATGCATGAAGTTGTCATGGGTTGTGGTCTAGGTGGTGAGGCAGGACACTGTAGATCCAGGTTGAGATGAATGATAGAAGTTTAATAATGAAAATAAGGTACAAGAACACACCAAAGTCCAAAATCCAGGCAGCACAGCACAGCAGAGCAGAAGACAAAGGTTCAACACGCAACAGACAAATGGACAGCGCAAACAGATTTGTACAACACATACGACCAGGACCCCGCAGAGACACAGGTGACATTAAATACACAGAGGGTAATCAGGGAACGAGACACACCTGGGAACAATCAAGGGGAAGACAAGACAACACAGAGACTTGAAAGACACAGAAACCTAAAATATACACACAGAAAAACTCAAATCATGACAAAAGCATAGAATTAGATAGAATAGATCTGCCCTCGTGGATTACACACATTTTCTCAGATGCCTGATATATATATATATATATTTTTTAATATCCGGTCTGATACATTTATTGGTAGTTAGAATAATTACAGTCACAATAAAACCTGAACTCAGGTCTGGACCCTATTCCAGAAAATACAATAGATATTGATCCATTCTGGATTTTCCAGGTCTGAAAAGCAACTGCTCCATGACTTTGTGGTAAAAGAAGTGACAACAATCTGTCACTTCAGACTGTTGAACGATTCAGTGAAAACTGACGTTGGCGGTTGGTGTAGTTTGGGTAAAAAAACTGTTGCTTAGGTAAAGATTTCCAACTTGACCAAATTGTCAGCCTGGCCATCATTTGTGCCAGTCATGTTAACAGAAATAACTGGACATTTCTGTCATTCAGGAGTATTTGTTTACAAAATTACTCTATGGAGGGGCTGAATTTTTTTTTTTATTTAGAAAGTATTTTAAATTTTAAACTCCTGAATTCCATATTACAATTATACTTTTTTCCCCTCCTTATTCCCTTATTTGCCTTTCTACATTAATTTGCATGAGTTTATTGTTTAAGTATGTAAATGTATATATAGCAAGTTTTTTTTGTTTTTTTCCCCCATATCTTTATTGTTTTGACTGAAAAAGAACTTTGAATATAAGAGTTTCTGGCCTGTGGGTTGATGGTTTAAACAAACCTTTGACTATTTGAAAGTTTCAAGATTTATATTGGAGTACTCCTGGTGTAAGGTGTTGCAAAGAGGCCAGAGAATTCTGGAGTGTGAGTGTCTTGATTTCTTCATAAATTTCGGTAGGATGAAAAGTGAAGAAACATTGAATGCTCATCAGCCACACTTTACTCCAGTTTGTTATGGTGAACACAGAACTCAATAAACTCTCGACTTTCCTGTCTGCCAACATTCCAACTATTACCTATAGTCATTTGATATGAATTATGGCCAAAATGATGGGGTAGAAAAATGAGCTTCCTCTGTATTGTTGTTGGAATCAGGGGATGACCATTGAAGAAGAGTCCATTAAGCAGGGTAAGGCCAATCACAATGCCTCCATTTTTTTGGACACATCCTGTCAGGAGGCAACAAGACAATGGAAAACAGATTTTTCAGCACTTTCATTTTTGGCACACTTGTCTCCCACCAGTGCAGTGCTTCTCAAATAGTGGGGCGGGCCCCTTTGGGGGCGCGGTGCGATACCTGGGGGCGCGTGTGATCCTGGGGAACAGGCTTTTTTTTGGCGGTA
>NW_026562428.1:680000-852500 GCF_027474105.1 Poeciliopsis prolifica
TGTCTCTTAGCATTCAAGTAGTATTTCAAAAGAACTTATGCTTAAATAATTAGTGTAGATACGTTTTATAATAGTTGAAGAATTCCTAGATTTTTTCAAAAATAGGCATTTGTTTAGGAGCTGTTGCTAGGAGACGAGCATTTTTTCTGGAACGAACTGAAACAAAGTTAACGTTCGTTTTGTTTTTTTTAATTTACCAAATTGTGTCTAAGCATTAAAGGAGTACTTCAAAGCACTTATATTTCATAACAATTAATTAGTGTAGACACGTATTAAAATAGTTGAAGAATTCATTGAAAAGATCCAAAAATGGATGAGGCCAAAAGATAACCAGTCCTCGTTAGTATAGTGGTAAGTTTCCCAGCTTGTCACGTTGGAGGACCGTAGTTCAATTCCCCGACGGGGAGGTCCTTTGTTCAGCTAGTTTTTAAAGAAGCGTCCGAGGACATCGACAAGCTCCAAAAATGGATGAGGCCAAAACCATAACCAGTCCTCGTTAGTATAGTGGTAAGTATCCTAGCTTGTCACGTTGGAGACCGTGGTTCAATTCCCCGACGGGAGGTTCTTCTTTTCAATTCCCGAGGGGAGGTTCTTCTTTTCAGCTATATTCTAAAGAAAACTTCCGAGGACATTGAAAAAGCTCCAAAAATGGTTGAGGCTAATCATAACCAGTCCTCATTATTATAGTGGTAAGTATCCCAGCTTGTCACTTTGGAGACCGTGGTCAATTCCCCGACGGGGAGGTCCTTTGTTCAGCTAGTTTTAATACGTTCTGGTAACGAACTGAATCGAAGCTAACGTTTGTTTGTTTTTGTAAAATTTCCCTACTGTAAAGCTCTTGTCTAAGCATTTAAGTAGTATTTCCAAAGAAGTGTATTTCATAAATAATTACAGCATTCAGACATTTCAAAGTAGCGGGAGAATTCCTAGTTTTTTTTTTAACAATAGGATTTGTTTACGAGCTGTTAATAGGAGACGAGCATGTTTTCTGTAACGAATTAAAACGAAGTTTACGTTTCCTTTTCTTGTGAAATTTACGTACAGTGAAGCTCTTGTGTCTAAGAATTTAAGGAGTACTTCAAAAGCAATTATATTTTACAAATAAGAGATTCAAAGTTTCAAAAAATCGGAAGAATTCCTAGTTTTTTCAACAATAGGTAATGTTACGAGGCTGTTACTAGGAGACGAGCGTGTTTTCTGTAACAAATTGAAACAAATTTAACGTTTTTTTTTTTGTAAATTTACATACTGTAAACCTCTTGTCTCTTAGAGTTAAGTGGTATGTCAAAAGCACTTATATTTTATAAATAATTACAATGTTCAGACATTTTAAAATAGTAGGGAATTCCAATATGCTTTCAACAATAAGCATCATTTGTTGACGAGCTGTTGCTAAGGGACGAGCGTGTTTTTTGTAACGAATTGAAACAACGTTAACGTTTGTTTTTTTCTGTAAATTTACGTACTATGAAGCTCTTGTATCTAAGCATTTAAGGAGTACTTCAAAAGTACTTATATTTCATAATTAACTAGTGATGAGACATTTGAAATAGCGTAAGAATTCCAATGTTCTTTCAACATTAAGCATTATTTGATGATGAGCTGTTGCTAAGGGATGAGTGTTATTTCTTGTAACGAATTGAAACGAAGTGAACGTTTGTTTTTTTAGTAAAATTTGTGCACTGTGAAGCTCTTGTCTCTCAGCATTTAAGTAGTATTTCAAAAGAACGTATGCTTAATAAATAATTAGTGTAGATACGTTTTAAAATATTTGAAGAATTCTAGAGATTTTTTCAACAATAGGCATTTGTTTAGGAGCTGTTGCTAGGAGACAGCATGTTTTCTGGTAACGAATTGAAACAACGTTAACGTTTGTTTTTTTCTGTAAAATGTACGTACTATGAAGCTCTTGTATCTAAGCATTTAAGGAGTACTTCAAAAGCACTTATATTTCATAATTGTCTAGTGATAAGACATTTTAAAATAGGTAAGAATTCCAATGTTCTTTCAACATTAAGCATTATTTGTTGATGAGCTGTTGCTAAGGGATGAGTGTTATTTCTGGTAACGAATTGAAACCAAGTTAACGTTTCCTTTCTAGTAAAACTTAGACTGTGAAGCTCTTGTCTCTTAGCATTCAAGTAGTATTTCAAAAGAACTTATGCTTAAAATAATTAGTGTAGACACGTTTTATAATAGTTGAAGAATTCCTAGATTTTTTCAAAAATAGGCATTGTTTAGGAGCTGTTGCTAGGAGACGAGCATGTTTTCTTATAACTAATTGAAAAAAGTGAACGTTTGTTTTTTAAATTTACCTGCTGTAATCCTCTTGTCTCTCAGCACTTAAGAAATATTTAAAAAGCATTATGCTTAATAAATAATTAGTGTTAACACGTTTTATAATAGTTGAAGAATTCCTAGATTTTTTCAAAAATAGGCATTTGTTTAGGAGCTGTTGCTAGGAGACGAGCATTTTTTCTGGTAACGAACTGAAACAAAGTTAACGTTGTTTTGTTTTTTTTTAATTTACCTACTTGTGTCTAAGCATTAAAGGAGTACTTCAAAAGCACTTATATTTCATAACAATTAATTAGTGTAGACACGTATTAAAATAGTTGAAGAATTCATTGAAAAGATCCAAAATGGTTGAGGCCTAATCATAACCAGTCCTCGTTAGTATAGTGGTAAGTATCCTAGCTTGTCACGTTGGAGACCGGGATTCAATTCCCCAACGGGGAGGATCTTCTTTTCAATTCCCCGACGGGGAGGATCTTCTTTTCAATTCCCAGAGGGGGAGTTTCTTCTTTTCAGCTATATTCTAAAGAAACTTCTGAGGACATTGAAAAGCTCCAAAAATGGTTGAGGCCTAATCACAACCAGTCCTCGTTATTATAGTGGTAAGTTTCCCAGCATGTCACGTTGGAGACCGTGGTTCATTCCCCGACGGGGAGGTTCTTTTTTTCAGCTATCTTTTAATGAAGCTTCCGAGGACATTGAAAAGCTCCAAAATGGATGAGGCCAACCATAACCAGTCCTCGTTAGTATAGTGGTAAGTATCCCAGCTTGTCACGTTGGAGACCGGGTTCAATTCCCCGACGGGAGATCTTCTTTTCAATTCCCAGAGGGGGAGTTTCTTCTTTTCAGCTATATTCTAAAGAAACTTCTGAGGACATTGAAAAGCTCCTGAAATGGTTGAGGCCTAATCACAACCAGTCCTCATTATATATAGTGGTAAGTTTCCCAGCTTGTCACGTTGGAGACCATGGTTCAATTCCCCGACGGGAGGTTCTTCTTTTCAATTCCCCTACGGGGAGGTCCTTTTTTTCAGCTATCTTTTAATGAAGCTTCCAAGGACAATCGAAAAGCTCCAAAAAGGGATGAGGGCAAAAGATAACCAGTCCTCGTTAGTATAGTGGTAAGTATCCCAGCTTGTCACGTTGGAGACCGGGGTTCAATTCCCCGACGGGGAGGATCTTCTTTTCAATTCCAGAGGGGGAGTTTCTTCTTTTCAGCTATTTCTAAAGAAATTCTGAGGACATTGAAAAGCTCCAAAAATGGTTGAGGCTAATCACAACAGTCCTCGTTATTATATTGGTAAGTATCCCAGCTTGTCACTTTGGAGACCGGGGTTCAATTCCCTTACGGGGAGGTCCTTTGTTCAGATAGTTTTTAATACGTTCTGGTAACAAACTGAAACGAAGCTAACGTTTGTTTTGGTTTTTGTAAAATTTCCCTAATGTAAAGCTCTGTCTAAGCATTTAAGTAGTATTTCCAAAGAAGTGGTATTTCATAAATAATTACAGCATTCAGACATTTCAAAGTAGCGGGAGAATTCCTAGTTTTTTAACAATAGGCATTTGTTTAGGAGCTGTTGCTAGGAGACGAGCATGTTTTTTATAAACGAATTGAAAAAAGTGAATGTTTGTTTTTTTAAATTTACCTGCTGTAAACCTCTTGCCTCTCAGCACTTAAGAAATATTTCAAAAGCACTATGCTTAATAAATAGGTAGTGTTAACACGTTTAAAAATAGTTGAAGAATTCCTAGATTTTTCAACAATAGGCATTTGTTATAAGCTGTTGCTAGGAGACGAGCATGTTTTCTGGTAACGAATTGAAACAACGTCAACGTTTGTTTTTTTCTGTAAAATGTACGTACTATGAAGCTCTTGTATCTAAGCATTTTAAGGAGTACTTCAAAGCACTTATATTTTCATAATTATCTAGTGATAAGACATTTTAAAATAGCGTAAGAATTCCAATGTTCTTTCAACATTAAGCATTATTTGTGGATGAGCTGTTGCCAGGGATGAGATTGTTATTTCTGGTAACGAATTGAAACAAGTTAACGTTTCCTTTTCTGGTAAAACTTAGACTGTGAAGCTCTTGTCTCTTAGCATTCAAGTAGTATTTCAAAGAACTTATGCTTAAATAATTAGTGTAGATACGTTTTATAATAGTTGAAGAATTCCTAGATTTTTTCAAAAATAGGCATTTGTTTAGGAGCTGTTGCTAGGAGACGAGCATTTTTTCTGGTAACGAACTGAAACAAAGTTAACGTTCGTTTTGTTTTTTTAATTTACCAAATTGTGTCTAAGCATTAAAGGAGTACTTCAAAAGCACTTATATTTCATAACAATTAATTAGTGTAGACACGTATTAAAATAGTTGAGAATTCATTGAAAAGATCCAAAAATGGATGAGGCCAAAAGATAACCAGTCCTCGTTAGTATAGTGGTAAGTTTCCCAGCTTGTCACGTTGGAGACCATAGTTCAATTCCCCGACGGGGAGGTCCTTTGTTCAGCTAGTTTTTAAAGAAGCGTCCGAGGACATCGACAAGCTCCAAAATGGATGAGGCCAAACCTATAACCAGTCTGTTAGTATAGTGGTAAGTATCCTAGCTTGTCACGTTGGAGACCGTGGTTCAATTCCCCGAACGGGAGGTTCTTCTTTTCAATTCCCAGAGGGGGAGGTTCTTCTTTTCAGCTATATTCTAAAGAAACTTCCGAGGACATTGAAAAGCTCCAAAAAATGTTGAGGCCTAATATAACCAGTCCTCATTATTATAGTGGTAAGTATCCCAGCTTGTCACTTTGGAGACCGTGTTCAATTCCCCGACGGGGAGGTCCTTTGTTCAGCTAGTTTTTAATACGTTCTGGTAACGAACTGAATCGAAGCTAACGTTTGTTTGTTTTTTGTAAAATTTCCCTACTGTAAAGCTCTTGTCTAAGCATTTAAGTAGTATTTCCAAAGAAGTGGTATTTCATAAATAATTACAGCATTCAGACATTTCAAAGTAGCGGAGAATTCCTAGTTTTTTTTTTACAATAGGCATTTGTTTACGAGCTGTTAATAGGAGACGAGCATGTTTTCTGGTAACGAATTGAAACGAAGTTTACGTTTCCTTTTCTTGTGAAATTTACGTACAGTGAAGCTCTTGTGTCTAAGAATTTAGGAGTACTTCAAAAGCAATTATATTTTACAAATAAGAGAATTCAAACGTTTCAAAAAATCGGAAGAATTCCTAGTTTTTTCAACAATAGGTATTTGTTTACGAGCTGTTACTAGAGACGAGCGTGTTTTCTGGTAACAAATTGAAAACAAATTTAACGTTTGTTTTTTTTGTAAAATTTAACATACTGTAAACCTCTTGTCTCTTAGCAGTTAAGTGGTATGTCAAAAGCACTTATATTTTATAAATAATTACAATGTTCAGACATTTTAAAATAGTAGGGAATTCAATATGCTTTCAACAATAAGCATCATTTGTTGACGAGCTGTTGCTAAGGGACGAGCGTGTTTTTCGTAACGAATTGAAACACGTTAACGTTTGTTTTTTTCTGTAAATTTTACGTACTATGAAGCTCTTGTATCTAAGCATTTAAGGAGTACTTCAAAAGTACTTATATTTCATAATTAACTAGTGATGAGACATTTTGAAATAGCGTAAGAATTCCAATGTTCTTTCAACATTAAGCATTATTTGATGATGAGCTGTTGCTAAGGGATGAGTGTTATTTCTGGTAACGAATTGAAACGAAGTTAGCGTTTGTTTTTTTAGTAAAATTTGTGCACTGTGAAGCTCTTGTCTCTCAGCATTTAAGTAGTATTTCAAAAGAACTTATGCTTAATAAATAATTAGTGTAGATCGTTTTAAAATATTTGAAGAATTCCTAGATTTTTTCAACAATAGGCATTTGTTTACGAGCTGTTGCTAGGAGACGAGCATGTTTTTCTGGTAACGAATTGAAACAACGTTAACGTTTGTTTTTTTTCTGTAAAATGTACGTACTATGAAGCTCTTGTATCTAAGCATTTAAGGAGTACTTCAAAAGCACTTATATTTCATAAAGACATTTTAAAATAGCGTAAGAATTCCAATGTTCTTTCAACATTAAGCATTTGTTGATGAGCTGTTGCTAAGGGATGAGTGTTATTTCTGGTAACGAATTGAAACCAAGTTAACGTTTCCTTTTCTGGTAAAACTTAGACTGTGAAGCTCTTGTCTCTTAGCATTCAAGTAGTATTTCAAAGAACTTATGCTTAAATAATTAGTGTAGCTCGTTTTATAATAGTTGAAGAATTCCTAGATTTTTTTCAAAAATAGGCATTTGTTTAGGAGCTGTGCTAGGAGACGGAGCATGTTTTCTTATAACTAATTGAAAAAAGTGACGTTTGTTTTTTTTAAATTTTACCTGCTGTTCTCTCTTGTCCTCAGCACTTAAGAAATATTTCAAAAGCACTTATGCTTAATAAATAATTAGTGTTAACACGTTTTATAATAGTTGAAGAATTCCTAGATTTTTTCAAAATAGGCATTTGTTTAGGAGCTGTTGCTAGGAGACGAGCATTTTTTCTGGTAACGAAACTGAAACAAAGTTAACGTTCGTTTGTTTTTTTTATTTACCTACTTGTGTCTAAGCATTAAAGGAGTACTTCAAAAGCACTTATATTCATAACAATTAATTAGTGTAGACACGTATTAAAATAGTTGAAGAATTCATTGAAAGATCCAAAAATGGTTGAGGCCTAATCATAACCAGTCCTCGTTAGTATAGTGGTAAGTATCCTAGCTTGTCACGTTGGAGACCGGGATTCAATTCCCCACGGGGAGGATCTTCTTTTCAATTCCCCGACGGGAAGGTTCTTCTTTTCAATTCCCAGAGGGGGAGTTTCTTCTTTTCAGCTATATTCTAAAGAAACTTCTGAGGACATTGAAAAGCTCCAAAAATGGTTGAGGCCTAATCACAACCAGTCTCGTTATTATAGTGGTAAGTTTCCCAGCATGTCACGTTGGAGACCGTGGTTCAATTCCCGACGGGGAGGTTCTTTTTTTCAGCTATCTTTTAATGAAGCTTCCGAGGACATTGAAAAGCTCCAAAAATGGATGAGGCCCAAAACCATACCAGTCCCGTTAGTATAGTGGGTAAGTATCCCAGCTTGTCACGTTGGAGACCGGGGTTCAATTCCCGACGGGGGGATCTTCTTTTCAATTCCCAGAGGGAGTTTCTTCTTTTCAGCTATATTCTAAAGAAACTTCTGAGGACATTGAAACGCTCCTGAAATGGTTGAGGCCTAATCACAACCAGTCCTCATTATTATAGTGGTAGTATCCAGCTTGTCACGTTGGAGACCATGGTTCAATTCCCGACGGGGAGGTTCTTCTTTTCAATTCCCCCTACGGGGAGGTCCTTTTTTTCAGCTATCTTTTAATGAAGCTTCCAAGGACATCGAAAAGCTCCAAAAAGGGATGAGGGCAAAAGATAACCAGTCCTCGTTAGTATAGTGGTAAGTATCCCAGCTTGTCACGTTTGAGACCGGGGTTCAATTCCCGACGGGGAGGATCTTCTTTTCAATTCCCAGAGGGGGAGTTTCTCTTTTCAGCTATATTCTAAAGAACTTCTGAGGACATTGAAAAGCTCCAAAAATGGTTGAGGCCTAATCACAACAAGTCCTCGTTATTATAGTGGTAAGTATCCCAGCTTGTCACTTTGGAGACCGGGGTTCAATTTCCCAGAGGGGAGAGTTTCTTCTTTTCAGCTATATTCTAAAGAAACTTCTGAGGACATTGAAAGCTCCAAAAAATGGTTGAGGCCTAATCACAACCAGTCCTCGTTATTATAGTGGTAAGTATCCCAGCTTGTCACGTTGGAGACCGGGGTTCAATTCCCCGACGGGGAGGATCTTCTTTTCAATTCGCAGAGGGGAGTTTCTTCTTTTCAGCTATATTCTAAAGAAACTTCTGAGGACATTGAAAAGCTCCAAAAATGGTTGAGGCCTAATCACAACAAGTCCTCGTTATTATAGTGGTAAGTATCTCCAGGCTTGTCACTTTGGAGACCGGGGTTCAATTCCCTTACGGGGAGGGTCCTTTGTTCAGCTAGTTTTTAATACGTTCTGGTAACGAACTGAAACGAAGCTAACGTTTGTTTTGGTTTTTGTAAAATTTCCCTAATGTAAAGCTCTTGTCTAAGCATTTAAGTAGTATTTCCAAAGAAGTGGTATTTCATAAATAATTACAGCATTCACGACATTTCAAAGTAGCGGGAGAATTCCTAGTTTTTTTAACAATAGGCATTTGTTTAGGAGCTGTTGCTAGGAGACGAGCATGTTTTCTTATAACGAATTGAAAAAAGTGAACGTTTGTTTTTTTAAATTTACCTGCTGTAAACCTCTTGCCTCTCAGCACTTAAGAAATATTTCAAAAGCACTTATGCTTAATAAATAGGTAGTGTTAACACGTTTAAAATAGTTGAAGAATTCCTAGATTTTTTCAACAATAGGCATTTGTTTATAAGCTGTTGCTAGGAGACGAGCATGTTTTCTGGTAACGAATTGAAACAACGTTAACGTTTGTTTTTTTTCTGTAAAATGTACGTACTATGAAGCTCTTGTATCTAAGCATTTAAGGAGTACTTCAAAAGCACTTATATTTCATAATTATCTAGTGATAAGACATTTAAAATAGCGTTAGAATTCCAATGTTCTTTCAACATTAAGCATTATTTGTTGATGAGCTGTTGCCAAGGGATGAGTGTTATTTCTGGTAACGAATTGAACAAGTTAACGTTCCTTTTCTGGTAAAACTTAGACTGTGAAGCTCTTGTCTCTTAGCATTCAAGTAGTATTTCAAAAGAACTTATGCTTAAATAATTAGTGATACGTTTTTATAATAGTTGAAGAATTCCTAGATTTTTCAAAAATAGGCATTTGTTTAGGAGCTGTTGCTAGGAGACGAGCATTTTTTCTGGTAACGAACTGAAACAAAGTTAACGTTCGTTTTGTTTTTTTTATTTACCAAATTGTGTCTAAGCATTAAAGGAGTACTTCAAAAGCACTTATATTTCATACAATTAATTAGTGTAGGACACGTATTAAAATAGTTGAAGAATTCATTGAAAAGATCCAAAAATGGATGAGGCCAAAGAACCAGTCCTCGTTAGTATAGTGGTAAGTTTCCAGCTTGTCACGTTGGAGACCGTAGTTCAATTCCCGACGGGGAGGTCCTTTGTTCAGCTAGTTTTTAAAGAAGCGTCCGAGGACATCGACAAGCTCCAAAAATGGATGAGGCCAAACCATAACCAGTCCTCGTTAGTATAGTGGTAAGTATCCTAGCTTGTCACGTTGGAGGACCGTGGTTCAATTCCCCGACGGGGAGGTTCTTCTTTTCAATTCCCAGAGGGGGAGGTTCTTCTTTCAGCTATATTCTAAAGAAAATTCCGAGGACATTGAAAAGCTCCAAAAATGGTTGAGGCCTAATCATAACCAGTCCTCATTATTATAGTGGTATAGTATCCCAGCTTGTCACTTTGGAGACCGTGGTTCAATTCCCCGACGGGGAGGTCCTTTGTTCAGCTAGTTTTTTAATACGTTTCTGGTAACGAACTGAATCGAAGCTAAAGTTTGTTTGTTTTTTGTAAAATTTCCATACTGTAAAGTCTTGTCTAAGCATTTAAGTAGTATTTCCAAAGAAGTGGTATTTCATAAATAATTACAGCATTCAGACATTTCAAAGTAGCGGGAGAATTCCTAGTTTTTTTTTTAACAATAGGCATTTGTTTACGAGCTGTTAATAGGAGACGAGCATGTTTTCTGGTAACGAATTGAAACGAAGTTTACGTTTCCTTTTCTTGTGAAATTTACGTACAGTAAGCTCTTGTGTCTAAGAATTTAAGGAGTACTTCAAAAGCAATTATATTTTACAAATAGAGAATTCAAACGTTTCAAAAATCGGAAGAATTCCTAGTTTTTTCAACAATAGGTATTTGTTTACGAGCTGTTACTAGGAGACGAGCGTGTTTCTCTGGTAACAAATTGAAACAAATTTAACGTTTGTTTTTTGTAAAATTTACATACTGTAAACCTCTTGTCTCTTAGCAGTTAAGTGGTATGTCAAAAGCACTTATATTTTATAAATAATTACAATGTTCAGACATTTAAAATAGTAGGGAATTCCAATATGCTTTCAACAATAAGCATCATTTGTTGACGAGCTGTTGCTAAGGGACGAGCGTGTTTTTTGTAACGAATTGAAACAACGTTACAGTTTGTTTTTTTCTGTAAAATGTACGTACTATGAAGCTCTTGTATCTAAGCATTTAAGGAGTACTTCAAAAGAACTTATATTTCATAATTAACTAGTGATGAGACATTTTGAAATAGCGTAAGAATTCCAATGTTCTTTCAACATTAAAGCATTATTTGATGATGAGCTGTTGCTAAGGGATGAGTGTTTTTTCTGGTAACGAATTGAAACGAAGTTAGCGTTTGTTTTTTTAGTAAAATTTGTGCACTGTGAAGCTCTTGTCTCTCAGCATTTAAGTAGTATTTCAAAAGAACTTATGCTTAATAAATAATTAGTGTAGATACGTTTTAAATATTTGAAGAATTTCTAGATTTTTTCAACAATAGGCATTTGTTTACGAGCTGTTGCTAGGAGAGACGAGCATGTTTTCTGGTAACGAATTGAAACAACGTTAACGTTTGTTTTTTTCTGTAAAATGTAACGTACTATGAAGCTCTTGTATCTAAGCATTTAAGGAGTACTTCAAAAGCACTTATATTTCATAATTATCTAGTGATAAGACATTTTAAAATAGCGTAAGAATTCCAATGTTCTTCAACATTAAGCATTATTTGTTGATGAGCTGTTGCCAAGGGATGAGTGTTATTTCTGGTAACGAATTGAAACCAAGTTAACGTTTCCTTTTCTAGTAAAACTTAGACTGTGAAGCTCTTGTCTCTTAGCATTCAAGTAGTATTTCAAAAGAACTTATGCTTAAATAATTAGTGTAGACACGTTTTATAATAGTTGAAGAATTCCTAGATTTTTTCAAAAATAGGCATTTGTTTAGGAGCTGTTGCTAGGAGACGAGCATGTTTTCTTATAACGAATTGAAAAAAGTGAACGTTTGTTTTTTTAAATTTACCTGCTGTAATCCTCTTGTCTCTCAGCACTTAAGAAATATTTCAAAAGCACTTATGCTTAATAAATAATTAGTGTTAACACGTTTTATAATAGTTGAAGAATTCGATTTTTTCAAAAATAGGCATTTGTTTAGGAGCTGTTGCTAGGAGACGAGCATTTTTCTGGTAACGAACTGAAACAAAGTTAACGTTCGTTTTGTTTTTTTTTAATTTACCTACTTGTGTCTAAGCATTAAAGGAGTACTTCAAAAGCACTTATATTTCATAACAATTAATTAGTGTAGACAGGTATTAAAATAGTTGAAGAATTCATTGAAAAGATCCAAAAATGGTTGAGGCCTAATCATAACCAGTCCTCGTTAGTATAGTGGTAAGTATCCTAGCCTAGCTGTCACGTTGGAGACCGGGATTCAATTCCCCAACGGGGAGGATCTTCTTTTCAATTCCCCGACGGGAAGGTTCTTCTTTCAATTCCCAGAGGGGGAGTTTCTTCTTTTCAGCTATATTCTAAAGAAACTTCCGAGGACATTGAAAAGCTCCAAAAATGTTGAGGCCTAATCACAACCAGTCCTCGTTATTATAGTGGTATTTCCAGCATGTCACGTTGGAGACCGTGGTTCAATTCCCCGGACGGGGAGTTCTTTTTTTCAGCTATCTTTTAATGAAGCTTCCGAGGACATTGAAAAGCTCCAAAAATGGATGAGGCCAAACCATAACCAGTCCTCGTTAGTATAGTGGTAAGTATCCCAGCTTGTCACGTTGGAGACCGGGGTTCAATTCCCCGACGGGGAGGATCTTCTTTTCAATTCCCAGAGGGGGAGTTTCTTCTTTTCAGCTATATTCTAAAGAAACTTTGAGGACATTGAAAGCTCCTGAAATGGTTGAGGCCTAATCACAACCAGTCCTCATTATTATAGTGGTAAGTATCCCAGCTTGTCACGTGGAGACCATGGTTCAATTCCCCGACGGGGAGGTTCTTCTTTTCAATTCCCCTACGGGGAGGTCCTTTTTTTCAGCTATCTTTTAATGAAGCTTCCGAGGACATCGAAAAGCTCCAAAAAGGGATGAGGGCAAAAAGATAACCAGTCCTCGTTAGTATAGTGGTAAGTATCCCAGCTTGTCACGTTGGAGACCGGGGTTCAATTCCCCGACGGGGAGGATCTTCTTTTCAATTCCCAGAGGGGAGTTTCTTCTTTTCAGCTATATTCTAAAGAAACTTCTGAGGACATTGAAAAGCTCCAAAAATGGTTGAGGCTAATCAAACAAGTCCTCGTTATTATAGTGGTAAGTATCCCAGCTTGTCACGTTGGAGACCGGGGTTCAATTCCCAGAGGGGGAGGTTCTTCTTTTCAGCTATATTCTAAAGAAACTTCTGAGGACATTGAAAAGCTCCAAAAATGGTTGAGGCCTAATCACAACCAGTCCTCGTTATTATAGTGGTAAGTATCCCAGCTTGTCACTTTGGAGACCGGGGTTCAATTCCCTTACGGGGAGGTCCTTTGTTCAGCTAGTTTTTAATACGTTCTGGTAACGAACTGAAACGAAGCTAACGTTTGTTTGTTTTTTGTAAAATTTCCCTACTGTAAAGCTCTTGTCTAAGCATTTAAGTAGTATTTCCAAAGAAGTGGTATTTCATAAATAATTACAGCATTCAGACATTTCAAAGTAGCGGGAGAATTCCTAGTTTTTTTTAACAATAGGCATTTGTTTAGGAGCTGTTGCTAGGAGACGAGCATGTTTTCTTATAACGAATTGAAAAAAGTGAATGTTTTTTTTAAATTTTACCTGCTGTAAACCTCTTGCCTCTCAGCACTTAAGAAATATTTCAAAAGCACTCATGCTTAATAAATAGGTAGTGTTAACACGTTTAAAAATAGTTGAAGAATTCCTAGATTTTTTCAACAATAGGCATTTGTTTATAAGCTGTTGCTAGGAGACGAGCATGTTTTCTGGTAACGAATTGAAACAACGTCAACGTTTGTTTTTTTTCTGTAAAATGTACTTACTATGAAGCTCTTGTATCTAAGCATTTAAGGAGTACTTCAAAAGCACTTATATTTCATAATTATCTAGTGATAAGACATTTTAAAATAGCGTAAAGAATTCCAATGTTCTTTCAACATTAAGCATTATTTGTTGATGAGCTGTTGCCAAGGGATGAGTGTTATTTCTGTAACGAATTGAAACCAAGTTAACGTTTCCTTTTCTGGTAAAACTTAGACTGTGAAGCTCTTGTCTCTTAGCATTCAAGTAGTATTTCAAAAGAACTTATGCTTAAATAATTAGTGTAGATACGTTTTATAATAGTTGAAGAATTCCTAGATTTTTTCAAAAATAGGCATTTGTTTAGGAGCTGTTGCTAGGAGACGAGCATTTTTTCTGGTAACGAACTGAAACAAAGTTAACGTTCGTTTTGTTTTTTTTAATTTACCAAATTGTGTCTAAGCATTAAAGGAGTACTCAAAAGCACTTATATTTCATAACAATTAATTAGTGTAGACACGTATTAAAATAGTTGAAGAATTCATTGAAAAGATCCAAAAATGGATGAGGCCAAAAGATAACCAGTCCTCGTTAGTATAGTGGTAAGTTTCCCAGCTTGTCACGTTGGAGACCGTAGTTCAATTCCCCGACGGGAGGTCCTTTGTTCAGCTAGTTTTTAAAGAAGCGTCCGAGGACATCGACAAGCTCCAAAAATGGATGAGGCCAAACCATAACCAGTCCTCGTTAGTATAGTGGTAAGTATCCTAGCTTGTCACGTTTGGAGACCGTAGTTCAATTCCCCGACGGGGAGGTCCTTCTTTTCAATTCCCAGAGGGGGAGGTTCTTCTTTTCAGCTATATTCTAAGAAACTTCCGAGGACATTGAAAAGCTCCAAAAATGGTTGAGGCCTAATCATAACCAGTCCTCGTTAGTATAGTGGTAAGTATCCTAGCTTGTCACGTTGGAGACCGGGGTTCAATTCCCGACGGGGAGGTCCTTTGTTCAGCTAGTTTTTAATACGTTCTGGTAACGAACTGAAACGAAGCTAACGTTTGTTGTTTTTTGTAAAATTTCCCTACTGTAAAGCTCTTGTCTAAGCATTTAAGTAGTATTTCCAAAGAAGTGGTATTTCATAAATAATTACAGCATTCAGACATTTCAAAGTAGCGGGAGAATTCCTAGTTTTTTTTTAACAATAGGCATTTGTTTTAGGAGCTGTTGCTAGGAGACGAGCATGTTTTCTGGTAACGAATTGAAACGAAGTTACGTTTCCTTTTCTTGTGAAATTTACGTACAGTGAAGCTCTTGTGTCTAAGAATTTAAGGAGTACTTCAAAAGCAATTATATTTTACAAATAAGAGAATTCAAACGTTTCAAAAAATCGAAGAATTCCTAGTTTTTTCAACAATAGGTATTTGTTTACGAGCTGTTACTAGGAGACGAGCGTGTTTTCTGGTAATTGAAACAAATTTAACGTTTGTTTTTTTTGTAAAATTTACATACTGTAAACCTCTTGTCTCTTAGCAGTTAAGTGGTATGTCAAAAGCACTTATATTTTATAAATAATTACAATGTTCAGACATTTTAAAATAGTAGGGAATTCCAATATGCTTTCAACAATAAGCATCATTTGTTGACGAGCTGTTGCTAAGGGACGAGCGTGTTTTTTGTAACGAATTGAACAACGTTAACGTTTGTTTTTTTTCTGTAAATTTTATGTACTATGAAGCTCTTGTATCTAAGCATTTAAGGAGTACTTCAAAAGTACTTATATTTCATAATTATCTAGTGATAAGACATTTTGAAATAGCGTAAGAATTCCAATGTTCTTTCAACATTAAGCATTATTTGATGATGAGCTGTTGCTAAGGGATGAGTGTTTTTCTGGTAACGAATTGAAACGAAGTTAGCGTTTGTTTTTTTAGTAAAATTTGTGCACTGTGAAGCTCTTGTCTCTCAGCATTTAAGTAGTATTTCAAAAGAACTTATGCTTAATAAATAATTAGTGTAGATACGTTTTAAAATATTTGAAGAATTCTAGATTTTTTCAACAATAGGCATTTGTTTACGAGCTGTTGCTAGGAGACGAGCATGTTTTCTGGTAACGAATTGAAACAACGTTAACGTTTGTTTTTTTTCTGTAAAATGTACGTACTATGAAGCTCTTGTATCTAAGCATTTAAGGAGTACTTCAAAGCACTTATATTTCATAATTATCTAGTGATAAGACATTTTAAAATAGCGTAAGAATTCCAATGTTCTTTCAACATTAAGCATTATTTGTTGATGAGCTGTTGCTAAGGGATGAGTGTTATTTCTGGTAACGAATTGAAACCAAGTTAACGTTTCCTTTTCTGGTAAAACTTAGACTGTGAAGCTCTTGTCTCTTAGCATTCAAGTAGTATTTCAAAAGAACTTATGCTTAAATAATTAGTGTAGACACGTTTATAATAGTTGAAGAATTCCTAGATTTTTTCAAAAATAGGCATTTGTTTAGGAGCTGTTGCTAGGAGACGAGCATGTTTTCTTATAACGAATTGAAAAAAGTGAACGTTTGTTTTTTTAAATTACCTGCTGTAAACCTCTTGTCTCTCAGCACTTAAGAAATATTTCAAAAGCACTTATGCTTAATAAATAATTAGTGTTAACACGTTTTATAATAGTTGAAGAATTCCTAGATTTTTTCAAATATAGGCATTTGTTTAGGAGCTGTTGCTAGGAGACGAGCATTTTTTCTGGTAACGAACTGAAACAAAGTTAACGTTCGTTTTTGTTTTTTTTTAATTTACCTACTTGTGTCTAAGCATTAAAGGAGTACTTCAAAAGCACTTATATTCATAACAATTAATTAGTGTAGACACGTATTAAAATAGTTGAAGAATTCATTGAAAAGATCCAAAAATGGTTGAGGCCTAATCTAACCAGTCCTCGTTAGTATAGTGGTAAGTATCCTAGCTTGTCACGTTGGAGACCGGGATTCAATTCCCCAACGGGGAGGATCTTCTTTTCAATTCCCCGACGGGAAGGTTCTTCTTTTCAATTCCCAGAGGGGAGTTTCTTCTTTTCAGCTATATTCTAAAGAAACTTCTGAGGACATTGAAAAAGCTCCAAAAATGGTTGAGGCCTAATCACAACCAGTCCTCGTTATTATAGTGGTAAGTTTCCCAGCTTGTCACGTTGGAGACCGGGGTTCAATTCCCCGACGGGGAGGTTCTTTTTTTCAGCTATCTTTTAATGAAGCTTCCGAGGACATTGAAAAGCTCCAAAAATGGATGAGGCCAAACCATAACCAGTCCTGTTAGTATAGTGGTAAGTATCCCAGCTTGTCACGTTGGAGACCGGGGTTCAATTCCCTGACGGGGAGGATCTTCTTTTCAATTCCCAGAGGGGGAGTTTCTTCTTTTCAGCTATATTCTAAAGAAACTTCTGAGGACATTGAAAAGCTCCTGAAATGGTTGAGGCCTAATCACAACCAGTCCTCGTTAGTATAGTGGTAAGTATCCAGCTTGTCACGTTGGAGACCATGGTTCAATTCCCCGACGGGAGGTTCTTCTTTTCAATTCCCCTACGGGGAGGTCCTTTTTTTCAGCTATCTTTTAATGAAGCTTCCGAGGACATCGAAAAGCTCCAAAAAGGGATGAGGGCAAAAGATAACCAGTCCTCGTTAGTATAGTGGTAAGTATCCCAGCTTGTCACGTTGGAGACCGGGGTTCAATTCCCCGACGGGGAGGATCTTCTTTTCAATTCCCAGAGGGGAGGTTCTTCTTTTCAGCTATATTCTAAAGAAACTTCTGAGGACATTGAAAAGCTCCAAAAATGGTTGAGGCCTAATCACAACAAGTCCTCGTTATTATAGTGGTAAGTATCCCAGCTTGTCACGTTGGAGACCGGGGTTCAATTCCCTTACGGGGAGGTCCTTTGTTCAGCTAGTTTTTAATATGTTCTGGTAACGAACTGAACGAAGTCTACGTTTGTTTTGGTTTTTGTAAAATTTCCCTAATGTAAAGCTCTTGTCTAAGCATTTAAGTAGTATTTCCAAAGAAGTGGTATTTCATAAAATAATTACAGCATTCAGACATTTCAAAAGTAGCGGGAGAATTCCTAGTTTTTTTAACAATAGGCATTTGTTTAGGAGCTGTTGCTAGGAGACGAGCATGTTTTCTTATAACGAATTGAAAAAAGTGAACGTTTGTTTTTTTAAATTTACCTGCTGTAAACCTCTTGCCTCTCAGCACTTAAGAAATATTTCAAAAGCACTTATGCTTAATAAATAGGTAGTGTTAACACGTTTAAAAATAGTTGAAGAATTCCTAGATTTTTCAACAATAGGCATTTGTTTATAAGCTGTTGCTAGGAGACGAGCATGTTTTCTGGTAACGAATTGAAACAACGTTAACGTTTGTTTTTTTTCTGTAAAATGTACGTACTATGAAGCTCTTGTATCTAAGCATTTAAGGAGTACTTCAAAAGCACTTATATTTCATAATTCTAGTGATAAGACATTTAAAATAGCGTAAGAATTCCAATGTTCTTTCAACATTAAGCATTATTTGTTGATGAGCTGTTGCCAAGGGATGAGTGTTATTTCTGGTAACGAATTGAAACCAAGTTAACGTTTCCTTTTCTGGTAAAACTTAGACTGTGAAGCTCTTGTCTCTTAGCATTCAAGTAGTATTTCAAAAGAACTTATGCTTAAATAATTAGTGTAGATACGTTTTATAATAGTGAAGAATTCCTAGATTTTTTCAAAAATAGGCATTTGTTTAGGAGCTGTTGCTAGGAGACGAGCATTTTTCTGTAACGAACTGAAACAAAGTTAACGTTCGTTTTGTTTTTTTTTATTTACCAAATTGTGTCTAAGCATTAAAGGAGTACTTCAAAAGCACTTATATTTCATAACAATTAATTAGTGTAGACACGTATTAAAATAGTTGAAGAATTCATTGAAAAGATCCAAAATGGATGAGGCCAAAAAGATAACCAGTCCTCGTTAGTATAGTGGTAAGTTTCCCAGCTTGTCACTTTGGAGACCGTAGTTCAATTCCCTGACGGGGAGGTCCTTTGTTCAGCTAGTTTTTAAAGAAGCGTCCGAGGACATCGACAAGCTCCAAAAATGGATGAGGCCAAACCATAACCAGTCCTCGTTAGTATAGTGGTAAGTATCCTAGCTTGTCACGTTGGAGACCGTGGTTCAATTCCCCGACGGGAGGTTCTTCTTTCAATTCCCAGAGGGGGAGGTTCTTCTTTTCAGCTATATTCTAAAGAAACTTCCGAGGACATGAAAAGCTCCAAAAATGGTTGAGGCCTAATCATAACCAGTCCTCATTATTATAGTGGTAAGTATCCCAGCTTGTCACTTTGGAGACCGTGGTTCAATCCCTGACGGGGAGGTCCTTTGTTCAGCTAGTTTTTATACGTTCTGGTAACGAACTGAATCGAAGCTAACGTTTGTTTGTTTTTTGTAAAATTTCCTACTGTAAAGCTCTTGTCTAAGCATTTAAGTAGTATTTCCAAAGAAGTGGTATTTCATAAATAATTACAGCATTCAGACATTTCAAAGTAGCGGGAGAATTCCTAGTTTTTTTTTTAACAATAGGCATTTGTTACGAGCTGTTAATAGGAGACGAGCATGTTTTCTGGTAACGAATTGAAACGAAGTTTACGTTTCCTTTCTTGTGAAATTTACGTACAGTGAAGCTCTTGTGTCTAAGAATTTAAGGAGTACTTCAAAAGCAATTTATTTTACAAATAAGAGAATTCAAACGTTTCAAAAAATCGGAAGAATTCCTAGTTTTTTCAACAATAGGTATTTGTTACGAGCTGTTACTAGGAGACGAGCGTGTTTCTGGTAAAAATTGAAACAAATTTAACGTTTGTTTTTTTTGTAAAATTTAATACTGTAAACCTCTTGTCTCTTAGCAGTTAAGTGGTATGTCAAAAAGCACTTATATTTTATAAATAATTACAATGTTCAGACATTTTAAAATAGTAGGGAATTCCAATATGCTTTCAACAATAAAAATCATTTGTTGACGAGCTGTTGCTAAGGGACGAGCGTGTTTTTTGTAACGAATTGAAACAACGTTAACGTTTGTTTTTTTCTGTAAATTTTACGTACTATGAAGCTCTTGTATCTAAGCATTTAAGGAGTACTTCAAAAGTACTATATTTCATAATTATCTAGTGATAAGACATTTTAAAATAGCGTAAGAATTCCAATGTTCTTTCAACATTAAGCATTATTGATGATGAGCTGTTGCTAAGGGATGAGTGTTTTTTCTGGTAACGAATTGAAACGAAGTTTAGCGTTTGTTTTTTTAGTAAAATTTGTGCACTGTGAAGCTCTTGTCTCTCAGCATTTAACGTAGTATTTCAAAAGAACTTATGCTTAATAAATAATTAGTGTAGATACGTTTTAAAATATTTGAAGAATTCCTAGATTTTTTCAACAATAGGCATTTGTTTACGAGCTGTTGCTAGGAGACGAGCATGTTTTCTGGAACGAATTGAAACAACGTTAACGTTTGTTTTTTTTCTGTAAAATGTACGTACAGTGAAGCTCTGTATCTAAGCATTTAAGGAGTACTTCAAAAGCACTTATATTTCATAATTATCTAGTGATAAGACATTTTAAAATAGCGTAAGAATTCCAATGTTCTTTCAACATTAAGCATTAGTTGTTGATGAGCTGTTGCTAAGGGATGAGTGTTATTTTTGGTAACGAATTGAAACCAAGTTAACGTTTCCTTTTCTGGTAAAAAACTTAGACTGTGAAGCTTTGTCTCTTAGCATTCAAGTAGTATTTCAAAAGAACTTATGCTTAAATAATTAGTGTAGACACGTTTAATAGTTGAAGATTCCTAGATTTTTTCAAAAAATAGGCATTTGTTTAGGAGCTGTTGCTAGGAGACGAGCATGTTTTCTTATAACGAATTGAAAAAAGTGAACGTTTGTTTTTTAAATTTACCTGCTGTAATCCTCTTGTCTCTCAGCACTTAAGAAATATTTCAAAAGCACTTATGCTTAATAAATAATTAGGTTAACACGTTTTATAATAGTTGAAGAATTCCTAGATTTTTTCAAAAATAGGCATTTGTTTAGGAGCTGTTGCTAGGAGACGAGCATTTTTTTCTGGTAACGAACTGAAAACAAAGTTAACGTTCGTTTGTTTTTTTTAATTTACCTACTTGTGTCTAAGCATTAAAGGAGTACTTCAAAAGCACTTATATTTCATAACAATTAATTAGTGTAGACACGTATTAAAAATAGTTGAAGAATCATTGAAAAGATCCAAAAATGGTGAGGCCTAATCATAACCAGTCCTCGTTAGTATAGTGTAAGTATCCTAGCTTGTCACGTTGGAGACCGGGATTCAATTCCCCAACGGGGAGGATTCTTTTCAATTCCCGACGGGAAGGTTCTTCTTTTCAATTCCCAGAGGGGGAGTTTCTTCTTTTCAGCTATATTCTAAAGAAACTTCTGAGGACATTGAAAAGCTCCAAAATGGTTGAGCCTAATCACAACCCAGTCCTCGTTATTATAGTGGTAAGTTTCCCAGCTTGTCACGTTGGAGACCGTGGTTCAATCCCCGACGGGGAGTTCTTTTTTTTCAGCTATCTTTTAATGAAGCTTCCGAGGACATTGAAAAGCTCCAAAAATGGATGAGGCCAACCATAACCAGTCCTCTTAGTATAGTGGTAAGTATCCCAGCTTGTCACGTTGGAGACCGGGGTTCAATTCCCCGACGGGGAGGATCTTTTCAATTCCCAGAGGGGGAGTTTCTTCTTTTCAGCTATATTCTAAGAAACTTCTGAGGACATTGAAAGCTCCTGAAATGGTTGAGGCCTAATCACAACCAGTCCTCGTTAGTATAGTGGTAAGTATCCCAGCTTGTCACGTTGGAGACCGGGGTTCAATTCCCCGACGTGGAGGATCTTCTTTCAATTCCCAGAGGGGTGTTTCTTCTTTTCAGCTATATTCTAAAGAAACTTTGAGGACATTGAAAAGCTCCAAAAATGGTTGAGGCCTAATCACAACAAGTCCTCGTTATTATAGTGGTAAGTATCCCAGCTTGTCACTTTGGAGACCGAGGTTCAATTCCCTTACGGGGAGGTTCTTGTTCAGCTAGTTTTTAATATGTTCTGTAACGAACTGAAACGAAGCTAACGTTTGTTTTGGTTTTTGTAAAATTTCCCTAATGTAAAAGCTCTTGTCTAAGCTTTAAGTAGTATTTCCAAAGAAGTGGTATTTCATAAATAATTACAGCATTCAGACATTTCAAAGTAGCGGGAGAATTCCTAGTTTTTTTAACAATAGGCATTTGTTTAGGAGCTGTTGCTAGGAGACGAGCATGTTTTCTTATAACGAATTGAAAAAAGTGAATGTTTGTTTTTTTAATTTACCTGCTGTAAACCTCTTGCCTCTCAGCACTTAAGAAATATTTCAAAAGCACTTATGCTAATAAATAGGTAGTGTTAACACGTTTAAAAATAGTTGAAGAATTCCTAGATTTTTTCAACAATAGGCATTTGTTTATAAGCTGTTGCTAGGAGACGAGCATGTTTTCTGGTAACGAATTGAAACAACGTTAACGTTTGTTTTTTTCTGTAAAATGTACGTACTATGAAGCTCTTGTATCTAAGCATTTAAGGAGTACTCAAAAGCACTATATTTCATAATTATCTAGGATAAGACATTTTAAAATAGCGTAAGAATTCCAATGTTCTTTCAACATTAAGCATTATTTGTTGATGAGCTGTTGCCAAGGGATGAGTGTTATTTCTGGTAACGAATTGAAACCAAGTTAACGTTTCCTTTTCTGGTAAAACTTAGACTGTGAAGCTCTTGTCTCTTAGCATTCAAGTAGTATTTCAAAAGAACTTATGCTTAAATAATTAGTGTAGATACGTTTTATAATAGTTGAAGAATTCCTAGATTTTTTCAAAAATAGGCATTTGTTAGGAGCTGTTGCTAGGAGACGAGCATTTTTTCTGGTAACGAACTGAAACAAAGTAACGTTCGTTTTGTTTTTTTTATTTACCAAATTGTGTCTAAGCATTAAAGGAGTACTTCAAAAGCACTTATATTTCATAACAATTAATTAGTGTAGACACGTATTAAAATAGTGAAGAATTCATTGAAAAGATCCAAAAATGGATGAGGCCAAAAGATAACCAGTCCTCGTTAGTATAGTGGTAAGTATCCCAGCTTGTCACGTTGGAGACCGTAGTTCAATTCCCCGACGGGGAGGTCCTTTGTTCAGCTAGTTTTTAAAGAAGCGTCCGAGGACATCGACAAGCTCCAAAAAATGCTGAGGCCTAATCATAAACCAGTCCTCGTTAGTATAGTGGTAAGTATCCTAGCTTGTCACGTTGGAGACCGGGGTTCAATTCCTAACGGGAGGTTCTTCTTTTCAATTCCCAGAGGGAGGTCTTCTTTTCAGCTATATTCTAAGAAACTTCCGAGGACATTGAAAAGCTCCAAAAATGGTTGAGGCCTAATCATAACCAGTCCTCATTATTATAGTGGTAAGTATCCCAGCTTGTCACGTTGGAGACCGTGGTTCAATTCCCCGACGGGGAGGTCCTTTGTTCAGCTAGTTTTTAATACGTTCTGGTAACGAACTGAAACGAAGCTAACGTTTGTTTGTTTTTTGTAAAATTTCCCTACTGTAAAGCTCTTGTCTAAGCATTTAAGTAGTATTTCCAAAGAAGTGGTATTTCATAAATAATTACAGCATTCAGACATTTCAAAGTAGCGGGAGAATTCCTAGTTTTTTTTTAACAATAGGCATTTGTTTACGAGCTGTTAATAGGAGACGAGCATGTTTTCTGGTAACGAATTGAAACGAAGTTTACGTTTCCTTTTCTTGTGAAATTTACGTACAGTGAAGCTCTTGTGTCTAAGAATTTAAGGAGTACTTCAAAAGCAATTATATTTTACAAATAAGAGAATTCAAACGTTTCAAAAAATCGGAAGAATTCCTAGTTTTTTCAACAATAGGTATTTGTTTACGAGCTGTTACTAGGAGACGAGCGTGTTTTCTGGTAACAAATTGAAACAAATTTAACGTTTGTTTTTTTTGTAAAATTTACATACTGTAAACCTCTTGTCTCTTAGCAGTTAAGTGGTATGTCAAAAGCACTTATATTTTATAAATAATTACAATGTTCAGACATTTTAAAATAGTAGGGAATTCCAATATGCTTTCAACAATAAGCATCATTTGTTGACGAGCTGTTGCTAAGGGACGAGCGTGTTTTCTTGTAACGAATTGAAACAAAGTTAACGTTTGTTTTTTTTTTCTGTAAAATTTACGTACTATGAAGCTCTTGTATCTAAGCATTTAAGGAGTACTTCAAAAGCACTTATATTTCATAATTATCTAGTGATAAGACATTTTAAAATAGCGTAAGAATTCCAATGTTCTTTCAACATTAAGCATTATTTGATGATGAGCTGTTGCTAAGGGATGAGTGTTATTTCTGGTAACGAATTGAAACGAAGTTAACGTTTGTTTTTTTAGTAAAATTTGTGCACTGTGAAGCTCTTGTCTCTCAGCATTTAAGTAGTATTTCAAAAGAACTTATGCTTAATAAATAATTAGTGTAGATACGTTTTAAAATATTTGAAGAATTCCTAGATTTTTTCAACAATAGGCATTTGTTTACGAGCTGTTGCTAGGAGACGAGCATGTTTTCTGGTAACGAATTGAAACAACGTTAACGTTTGTTTTTTTTCTGTAAAATGTACTTACTATGAAGCTCTTGTATCTAAGCATTTAAGGAGTACTTCAAAAGTACTTATATTTCATAATTATCTAGTGATAAGACATTTTAAATAGCGTAAGAATTCCAATGTTCTTTCAACATTAAGCATTATTTGATGATGAGCTGTTGCTAAGGGATGAGTGTTTTTTCTGGTAACGAATTGAAACGAAGTTAGCGTTTGTTTTTTTAGTAAAATTTGTGCACTGTGAAGCTCTTGTCTCTCAGCATTTAAGTAGTATTTCAAAAGAACTTATGCTTAATAAATAATTAGTGTAGATACGTTTTAAAATATTTGAAGAATTCCTAGATTTTTTCAACAATAGGCATTTGTTTACGAGCTGTTGCTAGGAGACGAGCATGTTTTCTGGTAACGAATTGAAACAACGTTAACGTTTGTTTTTTTTCTGTAAAATGTACGTACAGTGAAGCTCTTGTATCTAAGCATTTAAAGAGTACTTCAAAAGCACTTATATTTCATAATTATCTAGTGATAAGACATTTTAAAATAGCGTAAGAATTCCAATGTTCTTTCAACATTAAGCATTATTTGTTGATGAGCTGTTGCTAAGGGATGAGTGTTATTTCTGGTAACGAATTGAAACCAAGTTAACGTTTCCTTTTCTGGTAAAACTTAGACTGTGAAGCTCTTGTCTCTTAGCATTCAAGTAGTATTTCAAAAGAACTTATGCTTAAATAATTAGTGTAGACACGTTTTATAATAGTTGAAGAATTCCTAGATTTTTTCAAAATAGGCATTTGTTTAGGAGCTGTTGCTAGGAGACGAGCATGTTTTCTTATAACGAATTGAAAAAAGTGAACGTTTGTTTTTTTAAATTTACCTGCTGTAATCCTCTTGTCTCTCAGCACTTAAGAAATATTTCAAAAGCACTTATGCTTAATAAATAATTAGTGTTAACACGTTTATAATAGTTGAAGAATTCCTAGATTTTTTCAAAAATAGGCATTTGTTTAGGAGCTGTTGCTAGGAGACGAGCATTTTTTCTGGTAACGAACTGAAACAAAGTTAACGTTCGTTTTGTTTTTTTTAATTTACCTACTTGTGTCTAAGCATTAAAGGAGTACTTCAAAAGCACTTATATTTCATAACAATTAATTAGTGTAGACACGTATTAAAATAGTTGAAGAATTCATTGAAAAGATCCAAAAATGGTTGAGGCCTAATCATAACCAGTCCTCGTTAGTATAGTGGTAAGTATCCTAGCTTGTCACGTTGGAGACCGGGATTCAATTCCCCAACGGGGAGGATCTTCTTTTCAATTCCCCGACGGGAAGGTTCTTCTTTTCAATTCCCAGAGGGGGAGTTTCTTCTTTTCAGCTATATTCTAAAGAAACTTCTGAGGACATTGAAAAGCTCCAAAAATGGTTGAGGCCTAATCACAACCAGTCCTCGTTATTATAGTGGTAAGTTTCCCAGCTTGTCACGTTGGAGACCGTGGTTCAATTCCCCGACGGGGAGGTTCTTTTTTTCAGCTATCTTTTAATGAAGCTTCCGAGGACATTGAAAAGCTCCAAAAATGGATGAGGCCAAACCATAACCAGTCCTCGTTAGTATAGTGGTAAGTATCCCAGCTTGTCACGTTGGAGACCGGGGTTCAATTCCCCGACGGGGAGGATCTTCTTTTCAATTCCCAGAGGGGGAGTTTCTTCTTTTCAGCTATATTCTAAAGAAACTTCTGAGGACATTGAAAAGCTCCTGAAATGGTTGAGGCCTAATCACAACCAGTCCTCGTTATTATAGTGGTAAGTATCCCAGCTTGTCACGTTGGAGACCGTGGTTCAATTCCCCGACGGGGAGGTTCTTCTTTTGAATTCCCCGACGGGGAGGTTCTTTTTTTCAGCTATCTTTTAATGAAGCTTCCGAGGACATCGAAAAGCTCTAAAAAGGGATGATGGCAAAAGATAACCAGACCTCGTTAGTATAGTGGTAAGTATCCCAGCTTGTCACGTTGGAGACCGGGGTTCAATTCCCTGACGGGGAGGTTCTTCTTTTCAATTCCCAGAGGGGGAGGTTCTTCTTTTTAGCTATATTCTAAAGAAACTTCCGAGGACATTGAAAAGCTCCAAAAATGGTTGAGGCCTAATCACAACCAGTCCTCGTTATTATAGTGGTAAGTATCCCAGCTTGTCACTTGGAGACCGGGGTTCAATTCCCCGACGGGGAGGTCCTTTGTTCAGCTAGTTTTTAATACGTTCTGGTAACGAACTGAAACGAAGCTAACGTTTGTTTGTTTTTTGTAAAATTTCCCTACTGTAAAGCTCTTGTCTAAGCATTTAAGTAGTATTTCCAAAGAAGTGGTATTTCATAAATAATTACAGCATTCAGACATTTCAAAGTAGCGGGAGAATTCCTAGTTTTTTTTTTAACAATAGGCATTTGTTTACGAGCTGTTAATAGGAGACGAGCATGTTTTCTGGTAACGAATTGAAACGAAGTTTACGTTTCCTTTTCTTGTGAAATTTACGTACAGTGAAGCTCTTGTGTCTAAGAATTTAAGGAGTACTTCAAAAGCAATTATATTTTACAAATAGAATTCAAACGTTTCAAAAATCGGAAGAATTCCTAGTTTTTTCAACAATAGGTATTTGTTTACGAGCTGTTACTAGGAGACGAGCGTGTTTTCTGGTAACAAATTGAAACAAATTTAACGTTTGTTTTTTTTTGTAAAATTTACATACTGTAAACCTCTTGTCTCTTAGCAGTTAAGTGTATGTCAAAAGCACTTATATTTATAAATAATTACAATGTTCAGACATTTTAAAATAGTAGGGAATTCAATATGCTTTCAACAATAAAAATCATTTGTTGACGAGCTGTTGCTAAGGGACGAGCGTGTTTTTTGTAACGAATTGAAACAACGTTACAGTTTGTTTTTTTCTGTAAAATGTACGTACTATGAAGCTCTTGTATCTAAGCATTTAAGGAGTACTTCAAAAGCACTTATATTTCATAATTATCTAGTGATAAGACATTTTAAAATAGCGTAAGAATTCCAATGTTCTTTCAACATTAAGCATTATTTGATGATGAGCTGTTGCTAAGGGATGAGTGTTTTTTTCTGGTAACGAATTGAAACCAAGTTAGCGTTTGTTTTTTTAGTAAAATTTGTGCACTGTGAAGCTTGTCTCTCAGCATTTAAGTAGTATTTCAAAGAACTTATGCTTAATAAATAATTAGTGTAGATACGTTTTAAAATATTTGAAGAATTCCTAGATTTTTTCAACAATAGGCATTTGTTTACGAGCTGTTGCTAGGAGACGAGCATGTTTTCTGGTAACGAAGTGAAACAACGTTAACGTTTCCTTTTCTGGTAAAACTTAGACTGTGAAGCTCTTGTCTCTTAGCATTTAAGTAGTATTTCAAAAGAACTTATGCTTAAATAATTAGTGTAGACTCGTTTTATAATAGTTGAAGAATTCCTAGATTTTTTAAAAAATAGGCATTTGTTTAGGAGCTGTTGCTAGGAGACGAGCATGTTTTCTATAACTAATTGAAAAAAGTGAACGTTTGTTTTTTTAAATTTACCTGCTGTAATCCTCTTGTCTCTCAGCATTTAAGAAATATTTCAAAAGCACTTATGCTTAATAAATAATTAGTGTTAACACGTTTTATAATAGTTGAAGAATTCCTAGATTTTTTCAAAAATAGGCATTTGTTTAGGAGCTGTTGCTAGGAGACGAGCATTTTTCTGGTAACGAACTGAAACAAAGTTAACGTTCGTCTTGTTTTTTTTAATTTACCTACTTGTGTCTAAGCATTAAAGGAGTACTTCAAAAGCACTTATATTTCATAACAATTAATTAGTGTAGACACGTATTAAAATAGTTGAAGAATTCATTGAAAAGATCCAAAAATGGTTGAGGCCTAATCATAACCAGTCCTCATTATTATAGTGGTAAGTATCCCAGCTTGTCACTTTGGAGACCGGGGTTCAATTCCCCGACGGGGAGGTTCTTTTTTTCAGCTATCTTTTAATGAAGCTTCCGAGGACATTGAAAAGCTCCAAAAATGGATGAGGCCAAACCATAACCAGTCCTCGTTAGTATAGTGGTAAGTATCCCAGCTTGTCACGTTGGAGACCGGGTTCAATTCCCCAACGGGGAGGATCTTTTCAATTCCCCGACGGGAAGGTTCTTCTTTTCAATTCCCAGAGGGGGAGTTTCTTCTTTTCAGCTATATTCTAAAGAAACTTCTGAGGACATTGAAAAGCTCCAAAAATGGTTGAGGCCTAATCACAACCAGTCCTCGTTATTATAGTGGTAAGTTTCCCAGCTTGTCACGTTGGAGACCGTGGTTCAATTCCCCGACGGGGAGGTTCTTCTTTTCAATTCCCCGACGGGGAGGTTCTTTTTTTCAGCTATCTTTTAATGAAGCTTCCGAGGACATTGAAAAGCTCCAAAAATGGATGAGGCCAAACATAACCAGTCCTCGTTAGTATAGTGGTAAGTATCCCAGCTTGTCACGTTGGAGACCGGGTTCAATTCCCCGACGGGGAGGATCTTCTTTTCAATTCCCAGAGGGGGAGTTTCTACTTTTCAGCTATATTCTAAAGAAACTTCCGAGGACATTGAAAAGCTCCAAAAATGGTTGAGGCCTAATCATAACCAGTCCTCATTATTTATAGTGGTGAGTATCCCAGCTTGTCACGTTGGAGACCGTAGTTCAATTCCCGACGGGGAGGTTCTTTTTTCAGCTATCTTTTAAAGAAGCGTCCGAGGACATCGACAAGCTCCAAAAATGGATGAGGGCAAAAGATAACCAGTCCTCGTTAGTATAGTGGTAAGTATCCCAGCTTGTCACGTTGGAGACCGGGGTTCAATTCCCTGACGGGGAGGTCCTTTGTTCAGCTAGTTTTTAATACGTTCTGGTAACGAACTGAAACGAAGCTAACGTTTGTTTGTTTTTTGTAAAATTTCCCTACTGTAAAGCTCTTGTCTAAGCATTTAAGTAGTATTTCCAAAGAATTGGTATTTCATAAATAATTACAGCATTCAGACATTTCAAAGTAGTGGGAGAATTCCTAGTTTTTTTTTTTAACAATAGGCATTTGTTTAGGAGCTGTTAATAGGAGACGAGCATGTTTTCTGGTAACGAATTGAAACGAAGTTTACGTTTCCTTTTCTTGTGAAATTTACGTACAGTGAAGCTCTTGTGTCTAAGAATTTAAGGAGTACTTCAAAAGCAATTATATTTTACAAATAAGAGAATTCAAACGTTTCAAAAAATCGGAAGAATTCCTAGTTTTTTCAACAATAGGTATTTGTTTACGAGCTGTTACTAGGAGACGAGCGTGTTTTCTGGAACAAATTGAAACGAAGTTAACGTTTGTTTTTTTTGTAAAATTTACATACTGTAAACCTCTTGTCTCTTAGCAGTTAAGTGGTATGTCAAAAGCACTTATATTTTATAAATAATTACAATGTTCAGACATTTTAAAGTAGTAGGGAATTCCAATATGCTTTCAACAATAAAAATCATTTGTTGACGAGCTGTTGCTAAGGGACGAGCGTGTTTTTTGTAACGAATTGAAACAACGTTAACGTTTTGTTTTTTTTCTGTAAATTTTACGTACTATGAAGCTCTTGTATCTAAGCATTTAAGGAGTACTTCAAAAGTACTTATATTTCATAATTAACTAGTGATGAGACATTTGAAATAGCGTAAGAATTCCAATGTTCTTTCAACATTAAGCATTATTTGATGATGAGCTGTTGCTAAGGGACGAGCGTGTTTTCTTGTAACGAATTGAAACCAAGTTAACGTTTCCTTTTCTGGTAAAACTTAGACTGTGAAGCTCTTGTCTCTTAGCATTTAAGTAGTATTTCAAAAGAACTTATGCTTAATAAATAATTAGTGTAGACACGTTTTAAAATATTTGAAGAATTCCTAGATTTTTTTCAACAATAGGCATTTTGTTTAGGAGCTGTTGCTAGGAGACGAGCATGTTTTCTGGTAACGAATTGAAACAACGTTAACGTTTGTTTTTTTTTCTGTAAAATGTACGTACAGTGAAGCTCTTGTATCTAAGCATTTAAGGAGTACTTCAAAAGCATTATATTTCATAATTATCTAGTGATAAGAGATTTTAAAATAGCGAAGAATTCCAATGTTCTTTCAACATTAAGCATTATTTGTTGATGAGCTGTTGCTAAGGGATGAGTGTTATTTCTGGTAACGAATTGAAACCAAGTTAACGTTTCCTTTTCTGGTAAAACTTAGACTGTGAAGCTCTTGTCTCTTAGCATTCAAGTAGTATTTCAAAAGAACTATGCTTAAATAATTAGTGTAGACACGTTTATAATAGTTGAAGAATTCCTAGATTTTTTCAAAATAGCATTTGTTTAGGAGCTGTTGCTAGGAGACGAGCATGTTTCTTATAACGAATTGAAAAAAAGTGAACGTTTGTTTTTTTAAATTTACCTGCTGTAAACCTCGTCTCTCAGCACTTAAGAAATATTTCAAAAGCACTTATGCTTAATAATAATTAGTGTTAACACGTTTTATAATAGTTGAAGAATTCCTAGATTTTTTCAAAATAGGCATTTGTTTAGGAGCTGTTGCTAGGAGACGAGCATTTTTCTGGTAACGAACTGAAACAAAGTTAACGTTCGTCTTGTTTTTTTTAATTTACCTACTTGTGTCTAAGCATTAAAGGAGTACTTCAAAAGCACTTATATTTCATAACAATTATTAGTGTAGACACGTATAAAATAGTTGAAGAATTCATTGAAAAGATCCAAAAATGGTTGAGGCCTAATCATAACCAGTCCTCGTTATTATAGTGGTAAGTTTCCCAGCTTGTCACGTTGGAGACCGTGGTTCAATTCCCCGACGGGGAGGTTCTTCTTTTCAGCTATCTTTTAAAGAAGCGTCCGAGGACATCGAAAAGCTCCAAAAATGGATGAGGCCAAACCATAACCAGTCCTCGTTAGTATAGTGGTAAGTATCCTAGCTTGTCACGTTGGAGACCGGGATTCAATTCCCCAACGGGGAGGTTCTTCTTTTCAATTCCCCGACGGGAAGGTTCTTCTTTTCAATTCCAGAGGGGGAGTTTCTTCTTTTCAGCTATATTCTAAAGAAACTTCTGAGGACATTGAAAAGCTCCAAAAATGGTTGAGGCCTAATCACAACCAGTCCTCGTTATTATAGTGGTAAGTTTCCCGCTTGTCACGTTGGAGACCATGGTTCAATTCCCCGACGGGGAGGTTCTTCTTTTCAATTCCCCGACGGGGAGGTTCTTTTTTTCAGCTATCTTTTAATGAAGCTTCCGAGGACATTGAAAGCTCCAAAAATGGATGAGGCCAAACCATAACCAGTCCTCGTTAGTATAGTGGTAAGTATCCCAGCTTGTCACGTTGGAGACCGGGGTTCAATTCCCGACGGGGAGGATCTTCTTTTTCATTCCCAGAGGGGGAGTTCTACTTTTCAGCTATATTCTAAAGAAACTTCCGAGGACATTGAAAAGCTCCAAAAATGGTTGAGGCCTAATCATAACCAGTCCTCATTATTATAGTGGTGAGTATCCCAGCTTGTCACGTTGGAGACCGTAGTTCAATCCCGACGGGGAGGTTCTTTTTTTCAGCTAGTTTTTAAAGAAGCGTCCGAGGACATCGACAAGCTCCAAAAATGGATGAGGCCAAACCATAAACCAGTCCTCGTTAGTATAGTGGTAAGTATCCTAGCTTGTCACGTTGGAGACCGGGGTTCAATTCCCTGACGGGGAGGTCCTTTGTTCAGCTAGTTTTTAATACGTTCTGGTAACGAACTGAAACGAAGCTAACGTTTGTTTGTTTTTGTAAAATTTCCCTACTGTAAAGCTCTTGTCTAAGCATTTAAGTAGTATTTCCAAGAATTGGTATTTCATAAATAATTACAGCATTCAGACATTTCAAAGTAGCGGAGAATTCCTAGTTTTTTTTTTTAACAATAGGCATTTGTTTAGGAGCTGTTAATAGGAGACGAGCATGTTTTCTGGTAACGAATTGAAACGAAGTTTACGTTTCCTTTTCTTGTGAAATTTACGTACAGTGAAGCTCTTGTGTCTAAGAATTTAAGGAGTACTTCAAAAGCAATTATATTTTACAAATAAGAGATTCAAACGTTTCAAAAAATCGGAAGAATTCCTAGTTTTTTCAACAATAGGTATTTGTTTACGAGCTGTTACTAGGAGACGAGCGTGTTTTCTGGTAACAAATTGAAACGAAGTTAACGTTTGTTTTTTTTGTAAAATTTACATACTGTAAACCTCTTGTCTCTTAGCAGTTAAGTGGTATGTCAAAAGCACTTATAATTTTATAAATAATTACAATGTTCAGACATTTTAAATAGTAGGGAATTCCAATATGCTTTCAACAATAAAAATCATTTGTTGACGAGCTGTTGCTAAGGGACGAGCGTGTTTTTGTAACGAATTGAAACAACGTTAACGTTTGGTTTTTTTCTGTAAATTTTACGTACTATGAAGCTCTTGTATCTAAGCATTTAAGGAGTACTTCAAAAGTACTTATATTTCATAATTAACTAGTGATGAGACATTTTGAAATAGCGTAAGAATTCCAATGTTCTTTCAACATTAAGCATTATTTGATGATGAGCTGTTGCTAAGGGACGAGCGTGTTTTCTTGTAACGAATTGAAACCAAGTTAACGTTTCCTTTCTGGTAAAACTTAGACTGTGAAGCTCTTGTCTCTTAGCATTAAGTAGTATTTCAAAAGAACTTATGCTTAATAAATAATTAGTGTAGACACGTTTTAAAATATTTGAAGAATTCCTAGATTTTTTCAACAATAGGCATTTGTTTAGAGCTGTTGCTAGGAGACGAGCATGTTTTCTGTAACGAATTGAAACAACGTTAACGTTTGTTTTTTTTCTGTAAAATGTACGTACAGTGAAGCTCTTGTATCTAAGCATTTAAGGAGTACTTCAAAAGTACTTATATTTCATAATTAACTAGTGATGAGACATTTTGAAATAGCGTAAGAATTCCAATGTTCTTTCAACATTAAGCATTATTTGTTGATGAGCTGTTGCTAAGGGATGAGTGTTATTTCTGGTAACGAATTGAAACCAAGTTAACGTTTCCTTTTCTGGTAAAACTTAGACTGTGAAGCTCTTGTCTCTTAGCATTCAAGTAGTATTTCAAAAGAACTTATGCTTAAATAATTAGTGTAGACACGTTTTATAATAGTTGAAGAATTCCTAGATTTTTTCAAAAATAGGCATTTGTTTAGGATCTGTTGCTAGGAGACGAGCATGTTTTCTTATAACGAATTGAAAAAAAGTGAACGTTTGTTTTTTTAAATTTACCTGCTGTAAACCTCTTGTCTCTCAGCACTTAAGAAATATTTCAAAAGCACTTATGCTTAATAAATAGGTAGTGTTAACACGTTTTAAAATAGTTGAAGAATTCCTAGATTTTTTCAAAAATAGGCATTTGTTTAGGAGCTGTTGCTAGGAGACGAGCATTTTTTCTGGTAACGAACTGAAACAAAGTTAACGTTCGTTTTGTTTTTTTTAATTTACCTACTTGTGTCTAAGCATTAAAGGAGTACTTCAAAAGCACTTATATTTCATAACAATTAATTAGTGTAGACGTATTAAAATAGTTGAAGAATTCATTGAAAAGATCCAAAAATGGATGAGGCCAAATGATACCAGTCCTCGTTAGTATAGTGGTAAGTATCCCAGCTTGTGACGTTGGAGACCGGGGTTCAATTCCCAGACGGGGAGGATCTTCTTTTCAATTCCCCGACGGGGAGGTTCTTCTTTTCAGCTATATTCTAAAGAAACTTGTGAGGACATTGAAAAGCTCCAAAAATGGTTGAGGCCTAATCACAACCAGTCCTCGTTATTATAGTGGTAAGTATCCCAGCTTGTCACTTTGGAGACCGGGGTTCAATTCCCTGACGGGGAGGTCCTTTGTTCAGCTAGTTTTTAATACGTTCTGGTAACGAACTGAAACGAAGCTAACGTTTGTTTTTTTTTGTAAAATTTCCCTACTGTAAAGCTCTGTCTAAGCATTTAAGTAGTATTTTCAAAGAAGTGGTATTTCATAAATAATTACAGCATTCAGACATTTCAAAGTGGGAGAATTCCTAGTTTTTTTTTTTACAATAGGCATTTGTTTACGAGCTGTTAATAGGAGACGAGCATGTTTTTCTGGTAACGAATTGAAACGAAGTTTACGTTTCCTTTCTTGTGAAATTTACGTACAGTGAAGCTCTTGTGTCTAAGAATTTAAGGAGTACTTCAAAAGCAATTATATTTTACAAATAAGAGAATTCAAACGTTTCAAAAATCGGAAGAATTCCTAGTTTTTTCAACAATAGGTATTTGTTACGAGCTGTTACTAGGAGACGAGCATGTTTTTCTGGTAACGAATTGAAACAACGTTAACGTTTGTTTTTTTCTGTAAAATTTACGTACTGTGAAGCTCTTGTATTTAAGCATTTAAGGAGTACTTCAAAAGTACTTTATTTCATAATTAACTAGTGATGAGACATTTTAAAATAGCGTAAGAATTCCAATGTTCTTTCAACATTAAGCATTATTTGATGATGAGCTGTTGCTAAGGGATGAGTGTTTTTTTCTGGTAACGAATTGAAACGAAGTTAGCGTTTGTTTTTTAGTAAAATTTGTGCACTGTGAAGCTCTTGTCTCTCAGCATTTAAGTAGTATTTCAAAGAACTTATGCTTAATAAATAATTAGTGTAGATACGTTTTAAAATATTTGAAGAATTCCTAGATTTTTTTCAAATAGGCATTTGTTTACGAGCTGTTGCTAGGAGACGAGCATGTTTTCTTATAACGAATTGAAAAAGTGAACGTTTGTTTTTTTAAATTTACCTGCTGTAAACCTCTTGCCTCTCAGCACTTAAGAAATATTTCAAAAGCACTTATGCTTAATAAATAGGTAGTGTTAACACGTTTAAAAATAGTTGAAGAATTCCTAGATTTTTTCAACAATAGGCATTTGTTTATAAGCTGTTGCTAGGAGACGAGCGTGTTTTCTGGTAACGAATTGAAACAACGTCAACGTTTGTTTTTTTTCTGTAAAATGTACGTACTATGAAGCTCTTGTATCTAAGCATTTAAGGAGTACTTCAAAAGCACTTATATTTCATAATTATCTAGTGATAAGACATTTTAAAATAGCGTAAGAATTCCAATGTTCTTTCAACATTAAGCATTATTTGTTGATGAGCTGTTGCCAAGGGATGAGTGTTATTTCTGGTAACGAATTGAAACCAAGTTAACGTTTCCTTTTCTGGTAAAACTTAGACTGTGAAGCTCTTGTCTCTTAGCATTCAAGTAGTATTTCAAAAGAACTTATGCTTAAATAATTAGTGTAGATACGTTTTATAATAGTTGACGAATTCCTAGATTTTTTCAAAAATAGGCATTTGTTTAGGAGCTGTTGCTAGGAGACGAGCATTTTTTCTGGTAACGAACTGAAACAAAGTTAACATTCGTTTTGTTTTTTTTAATTTACCAAATTGTGTCTAAGCATTAAAGGAGTACTTCAAAAGCACTTATATTTCATAACAATTAATTAGTGTAGACACGTATTAAAATAGTTGAAGAATTCATTGAAAAGATCCAAAAATGGATGAGGCCAAATGATAACCAGTCCTCGTTAGTATAGTGGTAAGTATCCCAGCTTGTCACGTTGGATTCCGTAGTTCAATTCCCCGACGGGGAGGTCCTTTGTTCAGCTAGTTTTTAAAGAAGCGTCGGAGGACATCGACAAGCTCTAAAAATGGATGAGGCCAAACCATAACCAGTCCTCGTTAGTATAGTGGTAAGTATTCTAGCTTGTCACGTTGGAGACCGGGGTTCAATTCCCCGACGGGGAGGATCTTCTTTTCAATTCCCCGACGGGGAGGATCTTCTTTTCAATTCCCCGACGGGGAGGTTCTTCTTTTCAGCTATATTCTAAAGAAACTTCCGAGGACATTGAAAAGCTCCAAAAATGGTTGAGGCCTAATCATAACCAGTCCTCATTATTATAGTGGTAAGTATCCCAGCTTGTCACTTTGGAGACCGGGGTTCAATTCCCTGACGGGGAGGTCCTTTGTTCAGCTAGTTTTTAATACGTTCTGGTAACGAACTGAAACGAAGCTAACGTTTGTTTGTTTTTTGTAAAATTTCCCTACTGTAAAGCTCTTGTCTAAGCATTTAAGTAGTATTTCCAAAGAAGTGGTATTTCATAAATAATTACAGCATTCAGACATTTCAAAGTAGCGGGAGAATTCCTAGTTTTTTTTTAACAATAGGCATTTGTTTACGAGCTGTTAATAGGAGACGAGCATGTTTTCTGGTAACGAATTGAAACGAAGTTTACGTTTCCTTTTCTTGTGAAATTTACGTACAGTGAAGCTCTTGTGTCTAAGAATTTAAGGAGTACTTCAAAAGCAATTATATTTTACAAATAAGAGAATTCAAACGTTTCAAAAATCGGAAGAATTCCTAGTTTTTTCAACAATAGGTATTTGTTTACGAGCTGTTACTAGGAGACGAGCGTGTTTTCTGGTAACAAATTGAAACGAAGTTAACGTTTGGTTTTTTTGTAAAATTTATGTACTGTAAACCTCTTGTCTCTTAGCAGTTAAGTGGTATGTCAAAAGCACTTATATTTTATAAATAATTACAATGTTCAGACATTTTAAAATAGTAGGGAATTCCAATATGCTTTCAACAATAAGCATCATTTGTTGACGAGCTGTTGCTAAGGGACGAGCGTGTTTTCTTGTAACGAATTGAAACAAAGTTAACGTTTGTTTTTTTTTCTGTAAAATTTACATACTGTCAAGCTCTTGTATGTAAGCATTTAAGGAGTACTTCAAAAGCATTTATATTTCATAATTAACTAGTGATGAGACATTTTAAAATAGCGTAAGAATTCCAATGTTCTTTCAACATTAAGCATTATTTGATGATGAGCTGTTGCTAAGGGATGAGTGTTATTTCTGGTAACGAATTGAAACGAAGTTAACGTTTCCTTTTCTGGTAAAACTTAGACTGTGAAGCTCTTGTCTCTTAGCATTCAAGTAGTATTTCAAAAGAACTTATGCTTAATAAATAATTAGTGTAGATACGTTTTAAAATATTTGAAGAATTCCTAGATTTTTTCAACAATAGTCATTTGTTTACAAGCTGTTGCTAGGAGACGAGCATTTTTTCTTATAACGAATTGAAAAAAGTGAACGTTTGTTTTTTTAAATTTACCTGCTGTAAACCTCTTGTCTCTCAGCACTTAAGAAATATTTCAAAAGCACTTATGCTTAATAAATAGGTAGTGTTAACACGTTTTAAAATAGTTGAAGAATTCCTAGATTTTTTTCAAAAATAGGCATTTGTTTAGGAGCTGTTGCTAGGAGACGAGCATTTTTTCTGGTAATGAACTGAAACAAAGTTAACGTTCGTTTTGTTTTTTTTAATTTACCTACTTGTGTCTAAGCATTAAAGGAGTACTTCAAAAGCACTTATATTTCATAACAATTAATTAGTGTAGACACGTATTAAAATAGTTAAAGAATTCATTGAAAAGATCCAAAAATGGATGAGGCCAAATGATAACCAGTCCTCGTTAGTATAGTGGTAAGTTTCCCAGCTTGTCACGTTGGAGACCGGGGTTCAATTCCCCGACGGGGAGGTTCTTCTTTTCAGCTATCTTTTAAAGAAGCGTCCGAGGACATCGAAAAGCTCCAAAAATGGATGAGGCCAAACCATAACCAGTCCTCGTTAGTATAGTGGTAAGTATCCCAGCTTGTCACGTTGGAGACCGGGGTTCAGTTCCCCGACGGGGAGGTTCTTCTTTTCTATTCCCCGACGGGGAGTTTCTTCTTTTCAGCTATATTCTAAAGAAACTTCTGAGGACATTGAAAAGCTCCAAAAATGGTTGAGGCCTAATCACAACCAGTCCTCGTTATTATAGTGGTAAGTTTCCCAGCTTGTCACGTTGGAGACCGTGGTTCAATTCCCCGACGGGGAGGTCCTTTTTTTCAGCTATCTTTTAATGAAGCTTCCGAGGACATTGAAAAGCTTCAAAAATGGATGAGGCCAAACCATAACCAGTCCTCGTTAGTATAGTGGTAAGTATCCCAGCTGGTCATTTTGGAGACCGGGGTTCAATTCCCAGAGGGGGAGGTTCTTCTTTTCAGCTATATTCTAAAGAAACTTCCGAGGACATTGAAAAGCTCCAAAAATGGTTGAGGCCTAATCATAACCAGTCCTCATTATTATAGTGGTAAGTTTCCCAGCTTGTCACTTTGGAGACCGGGGTTCAATTCCCTGACGGGGAGGTCCTTTGTTCATCTAGTTTTTAATACGTTCTGGTAACGAACTGAAACGAAGCTAACGTTTGTTTGTTTGTTGTAAAATTTCCCTACTGTAAAGCTCTTGTCTAAGCATTTAAGTAGTATTTCCAAAGAAGTGGTATTTCATAAATAATTACAGCATTCAGACATTTCAATGTAGCGGGAGAATTCCTAGTTTTTTTTAACAATAGGCATTTGTTTACGAGCTGTTAATAGGAGACGAGCATGTTTTCTGGTAACGAATTGAAACGAAGTTTACGTTTCCTTTTCTTGTGAAATTTACGTACAGTGAAGCTCTTGTGTCTAAGAATTTAAGGAGTACTTCAAAAGCAATTATATTTTACAAATAAGAGAATTCAAACGTTTCAAAAAATCGGAAGAATTCCTAGTTTTTTCAACAATAGGTATTTGTTTACGAGCTGTTACTAGGAGACGAGCGTGTTTCTGGTAACAAATTGAAACAAAGTTAACGTTTGTTTTTTTGTAAAATTTACGTACTGTAAACCTCTTGTCTCTTAGCAGTTAAGTGGTATGTCAAAAGCACTTATATTTTATTAATAATTACAATGTTCAGACATTTTAAAATAGTAGGGAATTCCAATATGCTTTCAACAATAAGCATCATTTGTTGACGAGCTGTTGCTAAGGGACGAGCGTGTTTTTTGTAACGAATTGAAACAAAGTTAACGTTTGTTTTTTTTTCTGTAAATTTTACGTACTATGAAGCTCTTGTATTTAAGCATTTAAGGAGTACTTCAAAAGCACTTATATTTCATAATTAACTAGTGATGAGACATTTTAAAATAGCGTAAGAATTCCAATATTCTTTCAACATTAAGCATTATTTGATGATGAGCTGTTGCTAAGGGACGAGCGTGTTTTCTTGTAACGAATTGAAACCAAGTTAACGTTTCCTTTTCTGGTAAAACTTAGACTGTGAAGCTCTTGTATCTAAGCATTTAAGTAGTATTTCAAAAGCACTTATGCTTAATAAATAGGTAGTGTTAACACGTTTTAAAATAGTTGAAGAATTCCTAGATTTTTTCAAAAATAGGGATTTGTTTAGGAGCTGTTGCTAGGAGACGAGCATTTTTTCTGGTAACGAACTGAAACAAAGTTAACGTTCGTTTTGTTTTTTTTTATTTACCTACTTGTGTCTAAGCATTAAAGGAGTACTTCAAAAGCACTTATATTTCATAACAATTAATTAGTGTAGACAAGTATTAAAATAGTTGAAGAATTCATTGAAAAGATCCAAAAATGGATGAGGCCAAAAGATAACCAGTCCTCATTAGTATAATGGTAAGTTTCCCAGCTTGTCACGTTGGAGACCGTAGTTCAATTCCCCGACGGGGAGGATCTTTTTTTCAATTCCCCGACGGGGAGGTTCTATTTTTCAGCTATCTTTTAATGAAGCTTCCGAGGACATTGAAAAGATCCAAAAAGGGATGAGGCCAAATGATAACCAGTCCTCGTTAGTATAGTGGTAAGTATACCAGCTTGTCATGCTGGAATCCATGCATGTGAGAGATTGCTTGGAAATTTCTTCTTCTAATTCTTAGAAAGTTGATACAATACAAGAATGTGCCAGAAACTATTTATTGGTGAGCAGTAGCTTATATTTGGTTACTATTCACCATCATATTAAAATGTTAAGTCAAATTTTTAAAATGAGTTCACATTTTTATGTATATGTTCTGCAAGTCATTGCCTTCAGATGAAATGCGTCTAGGACACTGACATATTGAGGAGTTTTGTCAATGTCCTCGGAAGCTGCTTTAATAATATCAAGTGCCAACTGATTGGACTGTTTTGTTCAATCAGTTGGACATAGCATTAATACTCACTATTGGTGACTAAATTAAGTGTCATAATGCAATGAATGAGGTATTCTTCATTCATGTCTCTCTGGTGACATCTGGTGTCTCACTGAAACTGAAACTAAGCCTTGTAACTTAAAGTTGTGGGTGAGTGTTGTTATTCGGAGGATGAAGGGAGCAACAAAAGGAGATAGATTTCATGGCTCAGTGCCAAGTTGTGCAGAACACCACATGCCTCTATGATTTTGCACGCCTTCCTCAGACGATATGATGATACACGGCTAAACTTGCATGGGAGGGAGCGGTATGAAAGTGTGCCTCTTCTACACTCTGATGGTTTGGAAAGGGGGTTAGAAGTGAACACCTGGGGGGTAACCCACTTTCCCCTGCAGGTTATAGCGGATGAGTACATCAGTACTTAGAATTTCCAAAAATAAGTTAGTCATTCACTCATAAAGAAGTCAGTCATCATATATAGTGCCTGCCTGCAGTCTGTTCCCTACACTGCTTTGCACTAGGATGAAGGAAGTCGTGTGTTGCCAAGCTTGCCACTATATCAGATATGTTATTGTCATATATGAAGAGGTGTCAGGAACATTTCTGTTGTGGGAGAGATTCATGATGAATTACAAACATAAAACTCAAGGCATGCATGGAGCTTTTCTCTCCCTTCTGTGCGGCTCCCCGTGACTTTGGTCTACTACTGTTCTCATTTTAACGGCAATTTATGGAGTATTTTATTTTTAAAAATATCAACTTCCACTTCCGTTAAACTTCCTTACAGCAAAGACGTTTTACACAAGACTAAAGTTTAATCATCTCTATTGCAATTACTTCAATTCAAGCACGAGCACAAGAACCAGAAACTAGACAGGCATTTTTTCTACAATTATTGACATTTCACACCTCACCATCTTCATCACCAGTTTCCGCCATCTCCAAAGTGAAACTTTGGAAACAGCGGATCCTTAGTTTGTGTGAGGATCTGCACATTCTAACATTCTAAACATTTATCCTTGGTAATTTTTTTTAAAGAAATGTTATAAATTACCATTATTTATTGTCTACGTTTTGGTTTTTTTTCTCTGCCTCATTAACTCATAGGACAGATTTCAGCTCAAGAGACACATTTCAATTATTTATCTGAAATAGCCAAGCAATGGACTGATGAAGAGTAGGGAAAACAACAATTCAAAGAGAAACTGCCAAACTGTACAGTAAAGATAGTATAATAGTTTGATGTGTTCATATCAGTTAAAAGAACAACAAAATAATCTAAAGCATATATAACAATAAAGAATATTATTAGTCAAACCTGCTTACGAATTTATTGTTAAATATTTTAGTTGTAACAAGCTGACATTCCTAAGTTATTATTATTAATGTGTTAAAGATGTATGCAATCAGCAATTTATATATATATATATATATATATATATATATATATATATATATATATATATATATATATATATATATATATATATATATATTCATCTGCCTAATTCATCATTGCTGTTTATAGTAGCATTTCTAACAGTGGGTTCCCAGAAAGAAAAAAATAAACACAACCCAGAGCTTCATGCCCCCTTTCAGTGTTAGGTCATTATTTATTACGCATTTTTATTAGCTTTTAGGATTGACATTAGATGTATTTTCCAATTTGTAATTGAGGAAAATATTTATATCCTGTGGAAATGTGTCGAAATGGTAAATTTGGTCAAGTTATTTAGGGAAATATATACTGAAACAATAGTTAATAATAACAAACACGATCCAATTTCGGGACCTGAACGCACCACACGCATGCGCATGAGCAATGTTTGCGGTCCTACCGTTGCTGCTGCTTCTGGAGCTCACCGGCAATGATACAGCAAACACCGACGGACGCTGAAAGCTGCGCTGACATGGACTCACCCAGCAATTTCTACCATTACAAAGACGGATATTGCCCAGACTCCATGTTCTGCTAACTGGAAACGGCTTGTGTTACTAACTCGGGATTATCTTTCTTTCCATTTTGACGAGACTAGTCCCGGAGGAAGGGAATAGATGCGAAGGTTTTCCTGCGACACAAGGCAGGCTAACAGACTCCACTCTCAGAGGACAACTAAAAATATGAAATATTATTGTTTTGAATTTGCTTAATTGTCTCATGTATATCAGTTAAATGTTTGAATAGAGGAGCTAAACAGAGATATACAGTTCAGGAGGCGCTAAAGGCTGCTAGCTAGCTGCAGCTAGCTACAAGTCCTGCTTTTTTATTTTAGTTGAAGCATTTAAAAGACTGGTTTCAATTTAAAATGATGGATCGATGCGTGTTTTGACAGAAGGAAGTGCATATTCACCGCAGAGCTTCATTTTCAACGTCTTCCTAAATTTGTATTGTTTTGTGAAGGACGCAAATCATATGACTTGTCACATAAGGCTGTTTAGTGTCGCCTAACAACCCGTCTACTTCATTGGCCTCACTGCAAACATGCACCACCAGGACTACGCCGGGGAGCCCCCGGGGACTGCCACCCGCAAAGCCGCTTTCCACTACCGGAGAGGCAGCAGCAGCGCGTCCGGATCTCCCTCCTCTTCTGTCGGAGGTAACCTCGCCGAGGAGAGCCCGAGCCCGGCGCAGGCTGGATCCTCCTCCACGGCTCTCCAAGCGCTGGGAGCTCAGGTGAAGAAGAAGAGCGGCTTCCAGATAACCAGCGTAACCTCGGCGCAGATCAACGTCAGTGGGAACAACAGTCTAGCGGATGACACGGAGAGCTATGATGACATGGACGAGTCCCACACGGAGGACCTGTCCTCCTCTGAGATGCTGGATGTGTCTGCATCCAGGCCTGCTGACACAGGAGTCCCAGAGAGGAGCTCCTCAGATGAGACCTTGAACAGTCTCCATGGGGTGGACACCCCTGGACTGGTGTCCCCAAATGAACCTCTGCAGCTGCACCACGTGGCTCAGGGGTCCTCCTTGGTGAATGGGTCTGTGCATCATCAATACTACCCCCAGCAGGTTCACCATCACCAGTCTGACCAAGCGTTACCAACTCTTCCCGTTGCACCAGTTGCAAGCTCCAGTCCAGCTATGATCCAGAGGCTGCTGGTGCAGGAAAACCCCAAACCTGCTGGAGCTGCAGCTCCTACTACTAATATCCAAAGCATTGTGAAACCTTCTAATGTTTCTGCCGTTGGTTCTGACAACACCACTGCAGGCGGGCAGGTGGCCCAGCCCCCCAGCCATAGCCAGGCGGCCCCTGGCTCTCGTTTCCGGGTCGTCAAACTGGACACAAACTTGGAGCCCTTCCGCAAAGGAAGATGGACGTGCACAGAGTATTACGAAAAGGAAGTCGCTCACCCAACGCCGCCTGAGGCAGCCAGAGCCATAGACGTGGCTGTGGAGACAGAGGCTGGAAACGCCGGGGCAAGTCTAGCTGTTCCCGCCCCGCAGCAGCCATACCACCCTCCCACCCAGGACTTCACCAGTCCACAGGTGGTGACACAGCCCACTGCCCAGAGCTACATTTCCTCTAAAGAGGGTGCCGGGACGACGTACATGCAGAAACCTGTAGCTGCATCTCAGCCTCCTCCTGTCACACCCCAGCCGTTACCCTACGCCGTGGATCCACAACCCCAGGGAGGTTATCCCACATCCCAGCTCCACACAGGCGTGGTTGCACCCTCAGGAGGGGTCAGACAGCCTGACTTCATCCAGCCAACCGCTCCCTTTCAGACGCAAGTTCAGCCGCCGCTTCCACATGTGAATACTGGGATCTCTGCTCCAGTTCCAGGGATTCCATTGCAGCATCCCGTCAGCATCACTCCAATTCCGGGTCAGGTTTCCGCGCCGACCCCCGCGGCTTTTGCTTCTCTTCAACCTCAACCCCACCCTCTGCCAAAAACACAACTTCAGCACCCAGTGGCCCTCCACGGTAACCCCTACAAGCCGCTGACCGCCCTGCAAGCCGACCTGCAGCCGCTGCTCACCCTCGGGGCGAACCTCGCCCATGTTCCTATAGGAGGAAGCTTGGCCAAAAACACAGAGCTGGAGAACGCCCAGAAGCTCTTGATCCAGCACCAGGATCTATTCAGTCTGCCCAGGCTGGGGGCCGCCGAGGGGGCCGCCGAGGGCCACATGGGCATATCGGTTGAAGCCAGAGCTTTCATGGCTGCTGCAGCCTTCAGGAGCCAGCATGCAGAGGGAGAGGATGACAGGTGAGAGAACAGTCTTGTTTTTAATCACACATTGGGCTTATTTTTCATTTAATCCAGTGTCATTTGCCTGCAGTTCTCTGTTCAGGGTCAGAGCGCTGGGCTGGTCACACCCCCATCTGTCACAGCTTTCTCTCAGAGCCACGGTTTGCGTCTCTTTCAGGTTCAAGCTGTTCCACTGCAGGGAAATAGTGTTTATTTTTATTTATTCCTTCAGGCTCTTAAAGAGTTATGTAGGGTGAGGGAAAAGGTGACAGAGACGCCACAAGTTGTTTCTCTGCTTCTAAACCACCCGCGTCCGGTCAAACAGGAGATTCACGTCTGATCTTTGCACTCTTCAGCTTTGCAAAGATAAAGTGTGCAACTGAAGGCTAAAGTTGATTGAATGTGCTGCAGAAAGAGCATGTTTGCATCTGGATAGGCGTTTGTCACCAGTTTGTTGACATGAATCAGCCACTGTCCTGTAGCAGACAGTCTCAGACTGACTGTCTGCTTTGTTTATGCTCATATTGTCGTACTGTTGTTCAGTGCTTTGTTTCCATCCTGTTCTTGCAGAAACAAATCCACCCGAGCGTCCACAAGCGTGAATATGTTTTATTTGGATTTTTGTATGCAAGAAATGAATACAAATTTTTCATGTATTTACGTAGTGTTTTTGGAAAACAAGCTCTTTTGTTTGTTGTCATGCAGGAAGGTGAACCTCTATCTCATTCTAGTGCAGTCATTAGCAGCTTTGTTTTTATCTGTGTTTCTCTTGCTATCAGCTTCCCCGTCTCTGCTGATGAAAAGCGATACGCTGCCAGCACTGTGTGTCACAGGATGGAGTATTCAGGGGATGTGCCAGTTTTCTTCCACAAGTGGCATTTTGCATGAGATCAACACATTTAGCTCTGGTCTCAAGGCATTGTAAATAAAATATAATGCACCCTTATCTTTGTACTCCTCACCTCATAGCTGACATACATGCTTGAGACCCTCTGAACCAAAAACACTCACCTTGGTCTTGTCAGACCATAGGACCTGGTTCCAGTATCCCTGTCCTTTGTTGACATGTCTTCAGCAAACTGTTTTGCAGACTTTCTTGTGTACAGACTTCAGAAGAGGCTTCCTTCTGGGGTGATAGCCATGCAGACCAATCTGATGTAGTGTGCAGCGTAGGTCTGAGCACCGACATGCTGACCCCTCCACCTCTTTAATCTCTGCAGCTATGCTGACAGCACTCCTGCAACTATCTTTCTAAGACCGCATTAGATGTGACACTGTGCATGTGCACTGAACTTCTTTGGTTGACCAACGCAAGGTCTGTTCGGAGTGGACCTCCCTTTTGTAGAGAGCTGAATGATCTTGGGCAGCACAGTTTCAGGGTGTTGGCAATCTTCTTGTAGCCTTGGCTATCTTTATGTAGTGCAACAATTCCACTTTTGAAATCATCAGAGAGTTCTTTTTAGCTATACTAAAAATTTAACATACCTATTCCCTATGCACACCTTAGACCTAGTAACACTATCTAGTCATACGACATTTTGGACTCAATTTGGTCATTTAGGAGTGTAGTCTCTTACTCACTTTTGTTTCCAATGGTTTAGACATTAATGGCTATATATAGTTATTTTGAGGGAAGAATAAATTTACACTGTCATATAAGCTGCACACAGACTATTTTTCACTGTGTTAAAGTGTAATTTTGTCAGTATTGTCCCATGAAAAGATATACTTAAATCTTAAGAAATTTGACGGGTGTACTCACTTTTGTGATGCACTGTAATTATGATTTTCAACACAGTTTTAAATTTAGGTTGAGTATTTCAACCATTTTACATGTGTGTATTTTTATATTATTTTTTTATTGATGTAATAAATATGTAATTGATTAATTTAAATTCAATTTCAACTATCACTTGTAGATATTGATTTATTTGCATAATGGATTCAAATTTTTATAAATTGATTTCTGACATAGAAAGAGCAGTCTAGAAAAATGTCAACATACAGCAATTTAATTGAATTATTAATTATAATTATTCCATTTCCATCCAAAAATTCAAATTCAAAATACCTGTGATTGATATGAGAATCCAAAATGCTTCTTAAAATAATTGTTGGAAAAAATAACTAATTGGTTGTAGAATTATTTTTCAAGTGTGGAAGAGCTGAAGGGACTAAAAACCTTGAATATTCAATATCAACTTCCAGTCTGAGAACCAGCTGTGTCCTTCCTGCAGGATCTTGCCCGTAGAATTCAACCTGCTTTCAGTAAGTTATTAAAAAGAGAGTGATATTAATTAGTGCTTTCAATTGGCAGTTGTGCTTCCCTGAGCAGAAGATCAGCGGTATCTTGTTTTTTTTAATATTTGGATGTTACTCCATGGTAGTTTTTGGTGCACAGGAACAGTTGGGGTCACATCTGAAGTGCTGCTTGCAAAGAGGAAATTCATGGGTTCTTTGAACAGCATGCTTTGTAGGAACTAGTTGGAAACCTAAGTCAAAAGGCAGCATTGTGCAGTTCTTCAGCTAACGCCTTTAATTGGCAGTTTCCAGCATAAACTTCCATCTTGGCTTGCAATGTTTACAGGATTATTTTAACAAAGAGGTGGTTTGTTAGAAAAGCAGCAGTACCACAACTTCATTGTTGGGTGTATCGCAATATATGGGTCTTATTTACACATATGACTTCAGCTTTTGGAGCTGTAAAAGCCGTAGCTTCAGTTTACTGTTATTTTATGCCAAAAAGCTCTCGTTAAAGCAGCATTTCTTCCAAAGTTTGCCCGTTTTTGCTTTTTCTTTAATAAGGAATGTTGAAGTTGCTATGAATCTGAACTCAAAGATGTTAGACTGCCCAAATTGTGCCTTCTTATTGTTATCTACTCGTTGGATTTTGCTATTGTTAAATAACATTAAATAATCAATTTCTGGGTTTGCAGAGATCCACGGCTCATTCTTAAGATGATGATTTATTATAAACAGACAATAGTCCTGAGGTTGTATGGTTACTGACTCATAATTTATTCATTGCTAACCCAGACACGCCTGAATTATTATTTTTTTTTCTGTCTTGACTTCCAGATCTGATAGCTGGTATAAAAAAAAAGGTTTTCTTCATAAGCCAAGAGTTTAGCTTTTTGAGTTGATAATACCAACACTAAAGAGGCCAACACTTGGTGAATTCTTTTTTTATTGCTTCATGCTCATGTCGTCTCAAAGCAATGAGTCAAGTTGAGTAATCTCTTAAACAGATTTGACACGTTTATTCTGCCTGGCACAAACTCAACGACCTCTCCAGCTGTCATAGTTGTGTTTCCCCACTAGATGGCAGCAGGAGCTCATGAATCGTGCCCCTCGGTGACAGCTGTTTAATATGCTTTGAAATCACTGACCTTAAACCAGCCCTGTGGCAAAGTAGAAACGTCCTCTTTGCACGCAATCTGTGAATAACAAAGCAGCAACGTCCTCCATGAGAAAGACGAAGCCGGTGCTTACAGTGGACTGTGGGACGTTGATTCTCCCACCTTTTAAAGATCAGACATAGTTGTTGCGTGGTGTTCTGATTTTTCATTACTGCAGTTTAAATTCCTCCAATTAAAACAGTGCGCTTTACTTTTCCAGCCCAGCTTCTGGCTGCAGAAGCTGGGCGAAGCCGACAGCCAAGTAGACGTGTATCACATTCGATTGCCAGTCGCATCTCTGGAGTTTAATCTGCAAACGCACCAAAAGATTGGACACTGTGTTTTTCTGTATTGACCAGATTTGCTGCTTTTGCAAGTCCATTTCCTTTTAATTGTCTTTTCTTAATATATTATGAGAAGTGCATTTCCGTCTTAATTAATATTGGACTAGATATGACAAATTCTGATATTTATTTTATGCTGCAACAAAACACCACAGCTTCTTGTTAACCTCAAATACTGCAATATTAGGGACCACACCCTCCTGTGAACACCTAATATCCTCAAATATTTTAAATTAGAAATGAAAATCTTTCGGTGACTAGTGATCACATTTTGATTTTTAAGGTTACGATTTGACTCAGAAATCATTTATTCTATTGAAACAGTCTAAAGGTGCAACTTAAACGCATTTTAAAATAATTTTTTTAGCATTTTGAATCAATTCAGAATTCCCAGAATTAAAAACATTGATTCCCTAAAAAAATCTGTTTTTTTATATCCAAAATATTTAAAGAAACCACAGCTTGAGAAGCAGCCAAATAAATGGCATCAGCGCCATTTATTTTTGTTTTGTTGTAACCTCTCAGAGCAGCGGTAAGAAAACTGTAGATGCCAGCTTTTCCACTGATGTATTTTTTGTGTTTGAACTAATAAAATAGCCAGTTATGGGTTTTTAAGAGGAGGTCTGACGTTTTAGATTGACTTAATTTAGCTTTTCTTGGGCGTCTGTGGTTCGAACATCAAATATACCTTGAGCACACTGGAAACAGTCTTAATTAGCACTACCTACCGGGATTCAACCAATCAGAGCCAAGGAAAAGAAAAGCCAGCCAATTGCACATCAAGTTGGATTGCATCAAGGTGTTTCAGATTCCCAAGCTGCACTTTTTTTTTTTTTTTGCTTGTGTCAAATATTTTCAATGCTATAAATTTAAGTTTCCTGCCCATAACTTTCCAAGAAAAGCTGCAATTCTGTTTTACATGCAATCTAAATCGACATGATCGGACGGATGGGGCCGCTGCCCCATTTTTGAACTTTTATTAGAGTCTTTAAACTTGCAGAAGCCACATAACGGAAAATTTTCCAGTTGTGAAATCGTAGCTTCTTAACACTGTTGTTTGAAAGTACAGCTTGCCCTGCCAGGAATAACGTGGTTATCTGGAAAAGTAACTGAAGCTGGGTTGAGAGAGTCAGCTCACCGCATGAAGCGGCACGCTGCAGAGAGCCTCAAGCAAAGTTTCTCCACCTCCGCTGTGAACATGCTCACTGTTTAGACTGGCAGCTTTTATTGAAACCCCCTGAAGGCTTCATGTGACTGCGAGTAACGTCTCGTGTTATCAGGCTGTTGTGTAATACTTGCTTGTAAAATATTCATTTAAAAGCATGAGCAAATTTAGGCTCCTTTAATGTTTTTAAATGTCAAGTATAAGGTGGATTTGGAGGTTATTCAGCGGGTTTTAGTTCCGTCTGTTTCTCTATGGTGTATGAGATTCTGGGAGATCTGCATAATCTGTCAGGAAAGTGAGGTAGGTTTGATATTTGGAGCTGCGTCGTTCTGCATCTTCTCCTTTCATGGTTCAAATGGTCCAGAAGCTGGTTATATAAGGCATTGCGTGCATGGCGGAGCGTTTTACTTGTGCTCCAAAGAGCTTCGCCCTCAAGGTCTATGATGATATGAGACCTGGCTGAGTTTTAGGGCGTTCCTTCTTCTTTGTTTTGTCTGTGTCTGAGCAAAAATCAAGGGGAATTATCCTCAACCACAAGCAGGTATAAAGCTGTCAGTGTCATTTTCAGGCTCTGGAACCAGAGTCTGAAAATGGTCAAATAATTACACTTCTGCAAACATGGAATTTTGAACCTTCTACTCTGCAAATTCAGTAAAAAAAAAAAAAGTCCTGCGTGTGCAATTGCCATTGATTCCCTGCCAAAGTTAGAGGCCTATACCGGATTATTCCGGCCTACACACATCCGCACACATAAAATGATGCAAAAAGCACACAAACAGAGAGCACAGGCCCGCAGACATGCACAGGCCCGTGCCTCCTGACTGCTAAAAAACAAGTGATGTGGAGGGAAATCGGCGAATCACATCATAGCGTGCAAACTGATGGAAAGAAAAAAAGGATGTGAGTAAAATGTAACATGGAATGTACATTTAGGAACAAAACCAGTCTTGGAGGTTTTCTGTAAACATTGGCGCCTACTTCTCAATCTTCCCTCCTTGTTTTAAAGGGAAACATATTTTTAACTGTTTTGTTTTCCTTTGTTTCTTCACTCCACATTACTTCCATCCTTGTATAAGCCCAGTTGGGTGTAGCAGAAAAGTTCTCAAATACAGTGTTTCTCTACACACTTTTTGTAGGTTTTCCTGAGTGTTAAAAAGCAATACACTGAACAGATTCTTTCAAAACTACCTATGCAGATTTTAAATGATTGCCGTGTTTAATTTTCGAACTATAATTAACAGCTTTTATAATATTTGTTCAGGCTTGTTAGTTTTGAGCAATTATTAGCAGTCTGTGTGTGTTCTGTAAGTTTCCAGAAGAACATATCCTTTATTTGAAATCTACGAATACTTGACATTACCTCTGAAACTAGTTTTAAATTATGGGCTCTGTTATTTCTTTCTCTCATTTTAAGCAAATGCAAGAAATGTAGCTAATGTTGCTATATGCTAGGAAACGAAGGTTTGTGTCTTTTTAAATGTAAAAAGGTTCACTTTATAGAGTTAAAACCCTCCTAAAATGGTGCAAAATCAACTATTTTCCACCATTTGCTATCTCACAGAGTCCAGTGTTCTTATGCAGTATGCTGTAATAATTTGCTCATGTAATATATGGGTCACTCGCTGAACAAGTGTGCCGCATGTGAAGTTATGACGCGTAGCGTTCCGTCATTATTGACCAAACCGTCTCTACTCGGCAATTGGCTGAAGGCAAACAGAGCGAAGGCTTCCCCTCCTTTTTTTTTTACCTTAGTGAGCATGTGCAAACTGACCCCCAGACCTGCGGGTACAATGTGTACAGACATGTTGGTTTCAGCAAGGTTGACCAAATGCAACCTGACAGTAACATTCAATATGAACACTCGGAGCCCTTGTTGTGGGCGTTTACAGTGGAGAAAAGAATTCGTGACCTCCACTTAATGAGGTTAATTATCAACACTGGCTCCTGTTTCTTGTTGGGTGCGTCTTTTTGTTGCACCCTGAGCTAGGTCGCCATCTTTGGATGCCGCTCAGCTCACCAACAACAGGAGGACCTATGGAACTCCTGCTGGGGAGTCTATGAATCTGTTGGAGGTCTTTTAGTGTGTGGAGGATGCTGGGAATATTAAAGTTTGGTTCCTGCTGCTAATGAGTGGGCGGAGGTGTTCTTCGGAGGGAGCCAGCGGGCTTAAGGGCGACGCAGTCAACAGTGGAACATCCTATTGGATGGATCTGTCTAATGTCTGCTGACAGTTTACATAACAGCAGAAAGAAAGCTGACATCACCGCCTAGGTCTCCTCTCTGCTCACCAATCATCTTACAGTCTATATATGTCCAGACTCACACAACACAACACACACACTTATTCCTCCTTCTCCCTTCCTCATCCATCCTGGGTTCTATTGTTGCTCAGGCTGCCCAATGTGAAGCTTCTTCAGATTAGAGGTGGGGCAGCGGTGGTACTGCGGTCTGTTTTGGTGGTGTGTTGGTGGGGAGGGGGTTGCTTAGGTCCGGTGTTGTGACTCCGTGAGCATCAATGAGAGAGAAGGGGCAGACGGTGGCAGCAGGAACAGCAGCACGGGGCCAGAATGCCCGGGCCCTTAAGCTGCTCTTCTGGGAGCTTGAGAAGCATCTGAAGAGGTAACCGTGGCTGTTTTTATTACGCTGCTGGAATCGAAGCAGAAATATTTGTATTAAGGTTCCCTGCAGCCCCTTGATGAAACGCACGCCCGCCTGCATCTGCAACAAGAGATACACATCCATCCGCTCTGCATGATCCAGCCCTGGAGGGCTGCCTTCCAGCACGCTCTGTTCTTGTTTCTGCACATGTTTCGCATCTTTTCTTTGAGTGTGTGAAAATATGCGATTGAAATGATTTTTTTGTAGGTGCAGTTGCACCAATTAATCACAACTGTCAAAGATAAAGAACTGAATCACAAACCCTCTGGAGGTTAGCTAATAAATCTTACATCTCAACAGCGAACATCAAATCATACCTTTTTATTTTCAAACAATCTGTATGGAAGTGTAGTGGCTTCAAAAAGCTTTCTTTAGATTTTGTCATATTAAAACCACAAATTTTAGCTGACTTTGATTGGAATTGTAAGAAAACCTCACCAAATATTGATTTGTTCAATGTTCATTTCTGAAGTCTTCCAGAGTTAAAACAATAGTTTTGTTGTTTTTAAATGAATGTGAACGTGTTTTCTTTGCATTATTTGAGGTCTGATTTGTGTCTGCTTTCTTACTTTGACCATTTCTCGTTTTCTACAAATAAAAAATTCTTATCAGAGACATGTCAATATGACTACTGAATAAAAGAACAATGTTCATTCTACTCAGACACATAGTTATAAAGAGTAAAATCAGGGATCCATTCAATAAGCTTTGTTTATTATGTTCCAAAAGCACAATTGTGAAAGGTGTAATAATTTGCACAGCAATCAAAAATCAAAAGTGAGCAATTTCCTTGCTGTTCAAAAAAAAAAAAGGACTGGGACGATGTCTTGCTTTTTGTTCTTAGATCTCTGCATAATTCATGTCAATATTTGCATGAATATATAAAGCCTGCTGCCGTTAAGCATTTCCGCTTACGTGTCTGTTACGTCCGCGTGCCACCTTTATGTTGACCGTTATATTGTCAACTTTGAAACAACGTGAACTCATCAAACCCTTATTCTCAACCTTATCAGCCTGGTTTTGTCACATGAAAACCAGCTCGATGTGACCACCGTTTCCACCAGGTAGTTTAATGTGCGACACCGAGTACGCGGTCATAAAAATCATTCCTTGCGCTTCGAGTCTGCGTCTGGCTGGTTTTTGTGTTGTGGTAAAGTAACCAGCAGGCAGTCTTGGAAGGTTTGGCCTCTACCTGGTTACGGACAGATTTAACTCTATAAGGTGCTTAAATCAGGAGCAGGTGATTGAAATGAGCTCAGATGTGACTCAAAGTTTACGAAATGCATGAATGACCAGTTGCTAGATGCCCACTCTGACTGAATGCTGATGTGTTTGTGGTGAGGGGTGAAAAAGAGGGGCGGGACGGTTTCAGTTTGACTCTTTATTTCAACTCCAGCTGCACACACAAAATGTTCTTCCTGTTCTTTGTGTGCTGTTTGGCTAGTTTCCATAGGAACGCCAACAATCCACACCTTAATGTGGTCAAGCTGTCGACTCTTAACTCAGATACATTCGTCTGACATGACTACTGTTTAACGGAGTCCATTAGACAAAAATGTGTAGAAACTGAAATAGATGAAAGTCTGTCTAATCCCAACTCTTTGTTGTTAGAACATACTGCCAGCAGGGGGAGACATCACTACACCTGCAAACGTTTGTGTATTTGGGGATAAAACCAGTAGATAAGACTGAGAGCAGAATGTGTGTTTTTCTTGGTAAAGCAGGCGGAGAGATGCAACATATATTATACAATGAGCAACTTCTTCCCCATTCTGACACGTGGGAGTGTCTGTGTTGCACATAAATTACGTTAATGAGCTCCCCCTCTCAGCCAATCACGGAGCTGCATGCGCTGTTTTGCCGCATGAATTACCCGGAGAGGGAGCCGAGCTGCGAGCAGCAGCAACCCGTCGCTTCAGTCTTTTGTGTACTCTGTCCCGGCTGCAGTCGCCCCGGAGGTGTGACGCTGGGGGGGCCGACACAAGAAATAATGCGCTTTTTTTCTACTTTTCTACTGCTGGACTGCCGGTTCTTCCAGCCGCTCTGCCACCTCCGGGGCTTTTAAATGGGTGGGATAGCATGAATTCCCAATGCTACACGGTGGCGATGGACCTTGGTGTTTGTCAGCTGAGGAATTTCTCTATCTCGTTTCTGTCCTCTGTGCTTGGAAAGGAAAGTGCTACAGTCACAGTTGATAATAGGTAATGTCTGCCATAGTGACTCTTGTTTTGGATCAAATCTCTGAAATGAATGACTTCTTTTTACCCGACCCCATTGAAACAAACAGGCTTCATTATTCACTCATAGAAAGAGATTTTATTTTAAAAAGTAGCAGCCAATCAGGACTCTGCTTGCTAAGATCAGACTCATTTCTTCCCACATTGCTCAGCCTCTGTGACATCATTCTGTTTTGCTCTCTGTTTCTCTCGCAGCTCTTCAGGGGCGAGTGTGGTAGCCATCGACAACAAGATCGAGCAGGCAATGGTAAGCTGGCCGTCCTGTCTGCATGAGCGTTATGTAACCCGTCCAGTGATGCAGAGAGATGCTGCCACTGGATTCTGGCCTATTTACAGTTCGCTGTGCCTGTTTTCTTCCTTTCTTCTGGGCTTAGAATTTGTTCGGCTTGTTTCTGCACCTGCTTGTTTGGACTTTTTCTGGTTGGGAGCTCAGTGTGGCTCCCTCCTGTTTCTCACGCACAGTGTTGCCAGGCAAGCCGCAGCCTCCCCTCCATGCTGTATAAATAACTCGGCAGCCAGTTGGCTCCTCCCAACCCGATGCAGGAACATTTTGTTCCGTGGCTGAGGAGGAGGCAGGAGGGGTGGGGTCCACAGAGGAGGGGATGCTGAGATTATTCAACAAATCCCGCCGCTGCGTAGGTCATCATGACAATAATCCGGGACACTGTTCTGTTTTAATCTTCATAAAACACATTGATGACATCATAGTTAGTTCTGAGAGCTGCAAAAACTAAATAAGGTCAATTATGATGCTCAAATGATGCAATCAGCTAATAAATCTCCTTTATACTTCTTCACATGTTTTTCCCATTTTAACCAGGGGGAATTGTCGAGTAGAAGGAAAAACTCATCCTGATTTTCAAACTTTTTAACCAAATAGAATTCTGAAAAGTGCGGCATGCATGTGTATTAAAGTCATAGTTGGAGGAAAAAAAGTCAAATTCTTAAAGAATCAGGACTTTAACCCTTTAGATGTCATCTCCAAAATATTTACATGTCATCTAATAGCAGTTAAGGGGTTTTGACTGGACCGCTCTAACCTCTGAATATGCTTCATGATCCAAGCCAGAAATTTTCTTCATGTTTCTGACTAATAATGAAATATTTAAGCATGCGCTGATAAACGGAACCCAATTTCCTTCATTTTGGGAGATCAGTCGATGTTCACATGTGAATCCATCGATGTGTCCACCTCTGCAAATGTCTAACAATGAAAACGTCCTCCATTTTTCTGCCATGAGAGGTGTGACCAACAAAACAGCACACCAAGACATGTCTGCACAATTGCAGTTAGCAATAGTCAACCCGCCGTTGCCAATTTCATAACTTCCTTTCTATATTTGGCACAAAAAAAAAATCAATTTAGGCCAAAATAAGAATTGACAGGTCAGGATTTTTAAAGACTGGCCAGAAAACTGCAATCGGTGCATCCTGAGAAATCCTTTTATAAAATTAAATGTTACATTTTTAAATACATATTAAAATGAATCCGACTTATTAAAAAAATGGCTAAAATGAGGCAAAAAAATTTTTTTTCAATTAGAAATACCATATGTTAAAAGTTCTGCAATTATGCAGAATAATACAAATTGTTGATGGCAGAGGCTTTAATGTGAAATAATGAGGACATATTATTTGTGTGAAATGCAGAGCAATAAAGCATGGTTTATGAAAAAGAGGCTGATTTCTGAGCCACGCCTGTTAAAGCATGTTTGCTTCTCCGTCAGGACTTGGTGAAGAGCCACTTGATGTACGCCGTCCGCGAGGAGGTGGAGGTGCTGAAGGAGCAGATCAAAGAGCTGATGGAGCGCAACACGCAGCTGGAGCAGGAGAACAACCTGCTGAAGACGCTGGCCAGCCCCGAGCAGATGGCTCAGTTCCAGGCCCAGGTCCAGACAGGCGGATCCCCAACCGGTGCTGCCCAGGCTCCGCCCCCAACCGGACCCACGCAGGTCCTCCCCTCCGCACAGAACTCTGGCACATCAGGATAACACGGAAAGCCCACACTGGAAAGAACGCCCCCCCATCATCACCACCACCTCCTCTCCCAGGATGAAGGACAGAGGTGATGGAAGACAGAAGTTGAGGAGGAGCAGGAGGAATGACTTACTGTGAATGGACATTAGCATTAAAAGACTGACCCCGAGGTCATTTGGAGGCTTCACCTGAAAACTCTTTTGTTGCACATTTAATTTAACTGAAAAACTCGAGTTGCACCAGAGCGAGCGTGTCTGTGTGCGTGATCCCGCTTCGTCTTTTACTGCCCGCTTCAGACAATCGTCTTTGTCGTCCCGGTGATGAACGAGGGGAGAACACAGCGTGCCATCCTGGATGTGAACATCAGCCACCCAACCAGACCCACCCATGGAACATGGACATGGAATCAAGTCGCTTTTATTTGAACATGGACAGATTATAAAGATGTGCTTTTTCTTTGTGTTTTTTTTTTTTGCTCTTGTTGATGTAATTAATGTTAAAATAAATAACCGAAAAGGTGAATAAATAGGACAAGACTGTTTGTAGGTAACTTTGTACAGACTAAATTTCCAGTTCAACTCTGCCAAGTGCCTGGTTTCTAACCATAGATACATATATAGAAGTTTTTCTATGTTTCATGTTTGTGCGTGTGTTTATATATATATCTATCTATGGTTTCACCAGGTTTTAAACTACCTGTGATGTCTGAACTCAGGGTGGGAATAGAAGATTTATTTTTTACCTCCACACTAAGATGCTGTCTCTCCTGCAGTGATGCATGAACTCTCTGCTGTTGCATCAAATAATCTGGACTCTCACCATTTTATTTGGGGACATGTGGAATTATTTTTTTTCTTCCTTTTTTACTTTAAATCGTTTCTTTTCCCGTCTTTTTGTACAGTCAAGTGTGTAAGTTGCTCGTAGTGCGACTGGAGCGCTGAACACAATAATGTAACACTTGTCATGAGGGAAGGAAAAAATGCGTTGGCAGAATTATGTCCATGAATTGTGCATGTTCCTTCAAGCCCATCACAAATGTGACGTTTCGATTGCACTAGACAGTTGCACCTCAAATAAAAAAGTATCAAATAATAATGGACTGTTTGCTCTTTTCAAACTAAAAAAGGTTTTACAACTTCATGTTTACCAAGGTATTTGATGTGGTTGTCTTCAATCTTCTTCAGAACCGCTGCAATACGGACTGCTACAGGAGATTCTTGTTGCCCATAACCATCAGCATCTTCAACAACTCTAAAGGAAATTGAATTATACCTGCAAAAATTGATTTGAAAGGTGTAATTCAAATCTCAGGTATTTGAATTATACCTGCAAAAAGTTTCATTCGTTAATTTTGAATGAAACAAAATTATTTTCGATTTAAAATCTATCATTTCAGAATTACGGATTTTGAAATTATTGATAGATGAAGACAGATTTTTGCAGATGGAAAAAAAAACTGCAAATAGGCAAATTAGTTTCATATACCAGAGCGATTAATATAAGGTGCCAAAAATGACTGCAATGCTGCACCTGAATCTTACAATTAAGCAACACATGATTTAAATCATTGAATGTGATTTATTAAGCCACATTCTATGCAACTAAATATATGTATGTCTTTTCCAGGGCAGATAAGAAAACAGTTCTAGATTGAATTCAGTGCGGCTTGTCAGATGCTGTGTTGACGCCACAGGAGCAGATATTCTATTTCAAGGCCAAATTGTAACCTGAAGGTACAGCAGCTGGGATAATTTTAGAAACTCTTCTAGGTTAAACGTCTCTTCCTGCTTGGCTATGTTGAGGTCATTGCAAGTCACTTTAAGGAGTCCAAACGCTCTAACCGTTGGGATGTCATTTACTTCCTGTGATTTCTTTGCCCCGCTGATCCTGGATGCTGACCCCACGGCGGCCCGTCTGGGTGGCTGAGGGAGGATCAAACGCTGCTCCTGCTCCCGGTGTCCAGATGGCACTTTCACAAATCCCATTTCATTGACAAAAGGTGTTTTCGTCAAGCGGGCTGGTTTGGGGACAGGATGTTCTGAGAAGCAGGGGGATCATGCATGGATTAACTGGATCTATTTGTGGCGTAGGCGACGTTTGGAGGCAGCGCCGCGCCATCCACGTAGAGCGGAGATCTCAATCTGCTCTTTGGAAGTTAAACAAATTTTGCTCCTTTGTGTATTTTCATACCAGTGTTTCCAGACATGTAAAGACCAAAGTGCCCCAAAACTGACCCTAAAAATCCTCTTTACAGCCACATGAGGTGACCCCCCATCGTGTTGTTGATGTATTCCTTATTGTTGAGAAAGCAGGCAACCCTGCTGGTTAAAGCCTGAATTTCCAGACTGTCAATAAGCAGGCGTCCACCAACTGTGAGGGGCTCCACATGGGGATTAGCTCATCCAGAGTCTAAGCCCGGAGGAGGCACTTTGTGTGTCACCCCGGAGTCTCTAGGAGGCAAAAATCCCAAATTCACAAACACTTAAAACCAGATTTTGTGATGGAAGTCAAGGAAGCAGACGAAAACCTTAAAGCACATAATACTAATTTCCAGAGCATGTAAATCTGGGCTTATAGTTTAATTTAATGTCCAATTCCAGTAAAAGAGCCTCTTTAATACCTTCTGCACCAATCTGATCAAATCATTCACCAGAGGAGTCTTGTTTCCTGCTCCACATGCAAACACACATGCAGCCAATAAGGGCTCCCTCCCCTGAGTCCGAGTCAGTCGCCGCCGCCGCTGCAGAGCGAGTCATCTGACGCTACACCAGAGGCCGACACGAGGAACACTGTCTGAGTGTGGACATTCCTGAAGTAGGTCTGCTGCCGCGGTTACAGTAGCCGTGGCTTAATGTGTGGGTCATGTGGGGGTTTGTTTGGGGTTAACGGCTGTGGGGCGGTCCGATGGGTTAGTCTGAAACTAAAACCAACTCCAGAATGTTCTCAAGCGTTCCGACGCAATGAACAGAGGTTGTGCAATTAATATTACATTATTTAACGTGGTAGTTTTTGCTACAGGACAAGTATAGTTCTGAAAATGTATTTCATACAGTCCATGAACTCTCAACGTCTCACTTTATTTTCCATATCACCGGATGGTGGGACATTTGTATCCACACCGTTTACCATTTGAGTGCATCTATTGTATTTTGTGGTTTTAATGTGACAAAATGTTGCTTTTGTTAAAATGTAACATTGATGCCAATCATATTGAAGCCTCTCTAAGTGACTAATGCATTACATCTTCCACTTTTCCCTTTTCCTCCACTCAGCACCTCCCTCCTTTCTTCAAACACTCCTCACCGCTTCAGCAAAGTAGCTGCTGTAATGGTTTTCACTCAGTGCAACTGGTGGAACTGGTTCTGTATTTTTCATCCGTGCCACTATAAGGAAGGCGGCTGCATTCCTTTGCCCAGAGTGAAACTCGGTCTCACCTTTCATTCATTCTCGCCGTAAACAATTATGCTTATGTTGACTGGCAACCTGCGACCAGACATGGCAACCCTACTGAACCGAGATGACAAAGGCAAGACAGCAATAAAGTTTTGCTTGCCTGAACTTTCCTGCTCTAATGAAGAGCATTGTTTACAATCAGCCTGCTGTGATCTATGAACATTTTCATTTGGAGCAAATGTGGAAGAGGACCAGGTGATTTCCACTGTTTCTAAAACACAATGAGCAGCAGCGGACTCACTGTCACCCAGTCGGTGTGTCTGCTGAGAGGAAAAAAAACGAAACCGGTGCATTGTTTGTGTCTGAAAATTATTCAGATTTTCAGGTGAACTATTTCCCCTTCATGCAAATTGAGGGTGATAGTCACGCCGGAGCAGGTGTTCGCCAAACGCTGAGGCTTTTCCATGCTAACCTGAGGAGCTGAATGCTGTCTGGTTGACATCTGGGTAGAGATTTTGGCAGGAATGCATGAATCTCCTCACAGAAACCCAGAAGTGCAGCTCTCTCCTCGCAGACACAGTTGACCTCCGACAATTCTGAGGTCAGGCTTTATTGCTGCGCTGCTTCCTGTTTGCTTCCTCTTTGTGGACAGGAAACGAAATCAGTCGCCTTGTCCTTCTTCCTTCGAGCAAAGGCCGCCGAAGGATTCTCAGCGCCCCCCTTTTGCGAAAATTTCTGCCAGCGGCCCCTGCCATCCTCTGAACGGCCCTGTTGAGAAAAACTAAAGGCGCCAAAAAACAAGCAGAATTCAGCTGAAGTCACAAAACGGCAGGAAAAATTGACTAAAAAGATCATTTTGCTTTTTGCACCGGGCAAAAGTTTGAAATCACAGCTTATTGTTCTGTTCATGTCTTCCAGAGCCGTCGCCGTCAGGCTTTCTCCAGACTTTCTGAAGCTCTTTGTTTTGTTTTTGTGCCCTGTGGGCAGGCATTACTGCACAGTGATAAAATTTGCAGCTGTTGGGGAATAAATAGGAAACAGTTTGTGCAGCTTTTCCATCTGGTCTCACTAAAGAGGAGGAGACGCTCCAGTTCCAGTCTGTTCCAACTAGTTCTTCCCTCTCGGTTCCATTCATAATTTACTGCCCTGGTGTTTCAGTACGTTTACAGAGAGAAGACAAGCAAAAGGCGAGCCTCCTTCTCTCCTGCTTGTTTTCATCATCCAGCGCAGAGAGGCCCCCCCACCTCTCTTTGGTTGTCTGGTTGCCCTACTTTCTCGCTGTGGAGAGGCAATAATCAGCCTCCTCATCTCTTGTTGCTGCACATTTTTATGGCCATGCCTGCAACGCCTGCAATCCAAACCATCTGCACCTCACAGCGTGCCGTTCATTTATGAGGCGGTTTATTTATGAGAGGTGCACAGGTATCTTTTGAATTTATATGAAATACGGAACGGCAGCTTTCAAACACTTTTGGGATGTTTTGGACAGGACATATTGCTAAGCGTCTGCATCAGGCCTGTTAAATCAAAAAAGAAAATCTAGGTCAACATGTTCCTTTTTGTGAAATACCGAAACTAAAATAAATTGATTTTGTTTTTCTGAGCAGTTAGATGAGACATTGCACGTTCGAGAAAAGAGGCCTTGGAGTTAAATGTCAATTTAAGAGTATATGAAGATGTAATGCTGATGCTGAAACTGTTTGACTCAGTGTTACGTGGGTGGCTGTGAAGCACCGACTAAAAGCCTGGAGAAACACGTTGGAGCATATATAACATTTATATCGTGAAAATGATTTATCACTCCTGACACAACATGAGCTCATCCTTAATTTGAATATGCAGCCCAACATTTGATTTTATGAAGCAAGCTGGAAGCGAGCTGCTCTTTCCAGTGAAGGAGATTGCGTTTGCGTAACTCGGGTGGAACAGGGTGCAGCGCCGTCACATGCTGACAGTAAAAGGTTTCCTTTATTATGCCTGGAAAACTGTTCATCAACGTCACGGCTTCGGTCCTTTCATCCCACGTTCCTGGAACTCGGTCGTAGTCTTGTCTATGCAAATACGAAACCTCCTCAGACTGAGCCACACCCAGGATGTTTGCCTCTGTAATTCCGATCCCGAGAACACGAAAACAGACAATCTTCACCCACTGGGCTCGTTGAAATGTTTGTTTCATTCTTAACATCTGACCCCAGAACACCAACGTGTGCAGACAGAATGTTTAAAGTTGATCCAAACGAGTGTTCAAATGCTGTCTGGTCTAACAAGGTCCAGTGGGAGCAATTAGGAACCTGTAGAGGTCACACAGGGGTCTCTTTTGAATTTCTCCACCCTGGTGAAGATCATGTCTCCACACACTTCCCAGTGTGTCCTATCCAAATCCTAAATCAAGTCATAGGTGTATGTCGGTCCTTCTCAGGGTTCTAGTTCTGGTTCTTCCCAGGTGGCTGTCTGGACGACTGCGTGGTTGTTTGTGTTTATTAAAACAATCCAACTGAACTCAATGATTCCCCCCCTCCCCCCCCTTCACACACACACACACACACACACACACACACACACACACACACACACACCATTTTATGACACATAAAAGCTTTAAAGGAATGCCAAAAATGATTTTCCTAAAACTTCTGTCACAACAATATTACAACACCTGTTCGTGGAAGTGCGAGATGATATGAAGCAAAACTCTAGGAAAGCACAGTTCTGATAGTGTCTGTCCTTTTCCAGGAGGGAGGCTGCAAATAAAACCTGGACGAGAAAAAAAAAAACAAAAAAAAAACAACCGAATTCCGAGAAGAATCATCGACCAACCTTAAGGAGCGAAAAGACCGAAGTGTAAGATTCAATTTGCCTTGAAGATAAAGTCAAGAACCAAAATCCTTCAATGGAAACAGCGAATTAAAAACACCCTCCTACTGTTTTCCTTAACTGCTCTCAGCAGGAAAGTGCTCCATCTCACAGATTCAAAGAATTTATTACTAGAAGAACCGACCTGGAGGCATGTGCTTTTGCTTTTCCTCAGCTTCACTGTAACAAGCACAGGGCAGCAAGCCAGAGTATATCCACACAGCTAGAAAAGTACCACACACACACAAACACACATCCCTAATCATACACAAAATGTAACAGTCAAATAGTTTTATAGGTTCGTTTCAGGATATTTTACATTCTCACACAGGATGTTTTGTTTGTTTTAAATTGGATTATTTTTAACATTTTGTGCGCCAGGCAACTCAACACTAAAATGATGTTTCAGGGTGTTTTGTGAAAACACCCTGATGGACACCTCCTGACCCCATTGGGGACGGGGTGTGAGAAAATGGATGGGTGGATCAATGCGGACGATGAACACGCCTCTGTTGTGAAAATCCTGACCTGACAATTTCAGGTGGATCCGCCTTTTTTTGAAACGACGATACTGTCTCTCCATCCTGTTTGTGCCTCACTGTCACAAACAACAAATATGACGCATTGGTTGCGTTTTGTTTTTTTTGTGTGTGTTGTTCTGTTGCAGTGCATCAGCACATCTGAGTGTCCTGGCATCCCTGAACACTTAGGCTTTGCTGGCTCAAACAGAAATCACACAAATCAAAATGCTCCTCGCTGCACAGGAACATTTACCATCCCACTAATTTTCGTCACCGTGTTCATTTAATTTGTGTCAACGAGGTGTAAAAATAGTCCTTCATGGTTCGTGCGTGGACAAATGAGACTCTGGGTGGAAACGTGCAGGCATGTGGTTGGACTATTTAAAGAGAACAAACTGAATTTACATGCGGTTTGGTTGGATTTATGCGAGACGGTTGTTCTGAGAGGATGTTTAGGGTAGTTTGAGAGGCAGAGCGGTGCTGTAAACACAACAGAACCCCAACTGGCAGAATACCACTTCATTTTAAAGGATTTAAACTATTGTCCATTTTTAAGATATTGCTTTTACCTTCCTGGTTGTCATTAGATGTTGCTTCAACATGTCAACGTAATGTCCGTTCATGGTGACGCCATTTAATTTGTGAAGTGCAAGACGTGTTGCTGCTTTGTTACTTTTGCAGAAATGACTTCTTCATCAAATTGCACCAGATAAATGTGTCTTTATTTAATCATTTCTCGGTGGATTAGCGTTTGGATTCGGCAAAGCTTAAATTGCCATCAGCGGTTTGCATGAACACAGAAGATGACAGTCACAGCTAGAGATTTACTGGAGGGTGCTGCCCCCACCTGTTCAACACAAGGAACAAAAACGAACCGTTCTATAAGTTGCAAGTATCTTTGTAGCCTAAATGTATTCTCCAGCAGAACAAATAACCCAGGTTAGACAAACATAATGTACTTTAAATATTTTTAACCCTGTGAAGAATGCTGCTTGAGCTCAGACTGCAGGTGGAAAGTTTCATCCAAAGTCTGCCTGAAAAAAAAAGGGATTATTTTTCAAATTTTGTTTAATGTCAAGAGGAAATAGACGACTTTGGGGGAATGACTTTACCTGTGTACGGCCTGAGCTCTGCTGAGCTGGCAGCGCAGCCGCTTGACGATGGCTTCATAGCGCCTGTTTTGGATCTGAAGGAGAGAAAATCGTCAATAAATTGTTGTAATTTTGGGGCATAATTCAATCCTCTGCTGTACCTCGATATCTCTCTTTAACTTTGCATGGATCTCAAACTCGTTCTTCAGTCGCTCTCTTCCAGCAGCGATGGCTGTCTGACTCTCAGAGATCTGTCTCTTCAGGGTATCAGTTTCCTCCTGGACAGAAGGTAGTTTTCAAAAACCAAATACTTTAACAGCATTTTGAGTATGTTTTGTACCTTAGCCGTTTGCAGGGTTATCCCGTTTGGGTTTTGAAGATCCTCCTTGAGCCGTTCCTTCTCCCGCCTCAGCTTCAAGACCAGCATCCTGTTCTCTGTCAGCTCCCTGTGGGCCTCCGTCTGGCTCACGGCCTGCAGGACGGCGTCCTTGTGGCCTTTCATCTTTCTCCTGTACGCACTGAATTTTTCCAGAGTGAATCGGGCGTTCTCCTCCTCGTCCTGCAAGAGCATGTGAAGCTTTATGTTCTCCTTGTTGATGCTGGCACAGCGGTCCTGCAGCAGCGCTCTCTGCCTCTCCAGATGCTCCATCTCTCCTTCCAGCAGGTGGATTTCTCTCAACTTGGACCTCAGCTGCTGCTCCGCATGTGGACGTTTCTTTTCAATGTCAGCCAGAGCCGCCTTCAATGGAAATGCACTGAATCATAATAGCATATTACATATTTTCTCAAACAAACGATGACACGCACCTGCAGGGTTTTCAGAGTGTTCTGTTTCTCTCTCAGGGTCTCGGTCTGGGTGTAGCTGTGCTGGCTGACGTCCTCCACCGCCTTAGTTAATGAAAACTCACAGGATTCCCGGGAGCCTGAACACATCACAATAAAACACTTAAAAGTCATGAGTTGAACCAGCTTGCTCTTTCTATTCCAACTGAAATAGAAAAATGGAAACACTTCATACATGAATATTTCCCATTTAGATTTAAGGTGAAACATTATGTGTCCAATACAGCCAGATAGAAAAGAGTTTGAGTTTGTACCAAAAATTTGAACTGAAATTTACTTGTATCTGTATTGCCTGTTAGCATGTTAGCCGTGAAGCTAATATGCTAGTCGGCTAAGAAATATTAGACTAATATTTAAACCTTATATATATATATATATATATATATATATATATATATATATATATATATATATATATATATATATATATATATATATATATATATTAGTATCATTTCCTAACCCTTGTTATCCGGGAATTCCGACATTTTGTTGCTAACACTTAGCCCTACGAAGCTTTTTCACTTATTTATCACAGCTTTATGTAACCGATAAAAAATATAGGACACAGATAAGTTGCTAATATAACCCAAAGATCAAACGACATTTCCCAGAAGTCTTTCTTGCTAGAATTCCGGCTACTTCCGGTGTGTGCTTGCGTCATCAGAGCGCGCCAGAAATAACTTTTCTTCCTCACCGGCTCCCCAAAAATGGTTGTCCCTCGCTGGTTCGGACTGTGTTGTCACTGCAGCCGTGTAGTTTCACGCCGTGGGTTTCCGTGGGAGACCCTGAAGGGCCACGGCAGGCTAAGATATGCTAACTTTACGGAGGCGCAGCTCCGAGGGATCAATGCGGTCCCAAAACGCTTCTCACATTGTGACATAGGGGATTTGTACAACAACAACTCAGTTCAGAGGTATCTGCAGAAACTGGTGGAGGAACACAGAGACATCAGCCGGAAGTTACAACACGATCACCTCAGTGATGTAGACAGAAAAGCGCTGCTGAAGAAGCACACAGAGCTGCTGCCTGTTGCTGGTCTGGTTGGAAGCATTGAACAAGCCCAGAAAGACTTGGAAGAAGTCCTTTCGCTTCTGCACAGTGAGTAGCGACTGAAACCTTTCGTATTCCTAACCTCAGGGTGGAATATTCGTGTCTTAGGCTCATTTTGAACCTGTGGATACTCAGCTGGCACTAAAGATGAAGATCAAAACCTGATCCAGATGCTCAGAGAGGAGGAGGCGCAGATCTGCACCAACATTCTGACCTTGAGGAAACATGTGAGTCCTGTGCAAACATCTACAGAGCTTTAATGTCACTGATCACGCTTTTCAAGGTCAGTGTCAGTTTGGAACCTGGGGTTCCAAACTAAAACACTGATACCGGCATATTCTGGTTTCTAAAGATAGTAGCTCAGAATGGATCCAGTAAGGGCCACAGAGGCATCGAGCAGAAGAAACATGAGTTGAAACTCAAATACGATGTAAAACTGTACAATTTGATCCCAACCAGCTCTTCCTGTTGTCATACTTACACCTGTATTTCCTCTCTAGTTAATCAAAGCTCTTGTACCTGTTGACCCTCTTGATCCAAGCAACGTCGTGCTGGAGATTGTCTCAGGTCGAACAACAGGAGGTAGGAAAGAAAGCAGGACTATTTTCCTCGGCTTTCAAGCATCAAGATTCTGGTTCCTTCATTTAATTTTCCACATTTTCTTTGGCAGCAACAATGATATTTAAAAATGCACGAATAAAAAATGAAAATCGGTTCTCGAAAGATGATTCTCGGCTCTGTTTCAGGTGACATCTGCCAGCAGTTCACCAGGGAAATGTTTGATATGTACCGAGGCTTTGCTTGTTACAAGAACTGGGACTTTGAGGTTCTGAACTACTCGCCTGCAGAATACGGTAAGGCTACCCAACCGAAAGAGTTTAATAATAGCACCAATTAGATTTTCTTAACATTTCAGTAAAAAGAACAATCCTAAAGTTGTGTGGCCAACGTTGCTTAACTAGGCTTGAAAATTGACGAAATGCAACAATCTCTCTTCCGATTGGGTTTGATTGATTGTAGTCAATCTTTACTGTGCTCAGATACACATAACAACAGAACAATTATAGTTGGCTGTCTCTAGGTGGACTGCACCATGCGGCAGTCAGGATAGCCGGGGATAACGTGTACATGCACCTGAAACATGAAGGAGGAACGCACCGGGTTCAGAGGATCCCTGAGGTGGGCCTCTCGTCCAGGATGCAGCGGATCCACACTGGAACTATGTCGGTCATCATCCTGCCACAGCCAGTTGAGGTACATCCCAAACTTTTACCTTGTTTCTCTGTCTGACGCTAACCTCAATCTCTCTGTAGGTGGACGTCCACATTGACCCAAAGGATCTGCGGATCGACACGTTCAGGTCACGAGGCCCTGGCGGCCAGAGCGTCAACACGACGGACAGCGCCGTGCGGATAGTTCACCTTCCTACAGGTCCAGTCTGTCAAGAGATCTTCCTGAAGTTCCTCAGGATCCGTTCCAGCTATAAACATGTCGGTCCTAACAGGAATAACATCTGAGTGCCAGCAGACGCGCTCGCAGCTGCAGAACAGAGACACGGCCATGCGCATGTTGAGGGCCAGACTCTACCAGAGCATGATGGGCAAGGAGACCGAGCAAAGGCACACGGCGCGAAAGCAGCAGGTCAGGACACTGTTGAGAATCTGTCTCCGATGTTGTTCCGATAAAAGAAGGAAGTTTAAGCTCTATAAAAAATATAAACTTTGACACTAGATGAGTCTGCAATGTGAAATTAAATGTTTTAATTCTTTCCTCTAAGGTACAGGTGTCAAACTCAAGGCCTGTGGGCCAAATGTGCCCCATTGTAGCTTTTTATATGGCCCTCTGGACTCCAAATGACATTAATAAGTCCCTCCAGTTTCAAGCTCACTTACAGTTCACACAAAATCTACAGATTCCTGTATTTTTTCTCACTTTTACTGCAATTTTTTCTCAAAATTGGCCACAAATATTGAGTTTAGATGACTGCTGCCTCAGCCTTACTTGATGTCAAGTTACGGCGATGAATAGAAAGTCACATTTAACCTCATAAGTAGCACAAATACCATAAAAGGTTCTTAAAAAATGTCTAAATTAGCACCACAAAAACTGTGATTTTGGTTGCTAAATACAATCGCGAAGTCCTGAATGGACTCATCGTTGTGAAAAGATGTTAAATATGATTTAATTTTAAGAAACTGAATGCTGAAAACAAGCAGCTATTTGTTGATATTTTAACATTTGTATTAGTTTTATCAGTACATCCTGGCCCTTTAAATTTTTGAAAATGAGTTCGACACCCCTGCTCTAAAAGCTTGAAGGGGTCTCTCCATTGGATTCTCTAAAAATTTGAAGGCGCATGTACATTTTGTTTATTGGAGTGGAAGAAGGATTCCACTGTGCTACCCGAATATAACACCTGGAAGTTCCAGGCCTAGTCAAAGCTCAGCTTTTCCTCCATTATCAAGGTGGGCACACGCAGCCAGGCAGAGAGGATTCGCACCTACAACTTCAGCCAGGATCGAGTCACCGACCACCGAACAGGATACACCACCAGAGACATTAAGGTCAGATAAGAAGCAAATGTTAATATGCATCCATGTCTGACTGTAAAACTGATTTGATCATGACAAATGTTAACTTAGGGTAAAGTTTACACCACTTGATGATGAAGCTCTGAATGGCTAGATCTCTACTCTCAGATACTGAAGGGGTCATGGAAGTTGTCTTGACCTGGTTTGTTGATCTAGAACGAGTCCAGTGACAAGTCAAACTGTTGAACCTCTCATGTATTTTGTTTTCAGGAGTTCATGAGAGGAGGGGAGGAGCTGGAGGAGCTGATCTCAGACCTGCTGGAGCATTCTGAGCAGGAGGCTCTGCTGGAGGCGGTAGAGATCAGCAGCTCTGTGACCGGACAGGCTGCAGACTGATGGATGGACGGACAGACAAGTCGGGTAGCTGTCAATGAAATTCCAGATCGAGTGGGAACTTCTCTCCATCACATCTGGATATCAGAATGCACATCTCCATGCTGCTGCGTCTGTTTATTTTTTGGTAATGAAGCTGAACCGAATGCGTTTCTGGTCATTTGCCAGTCAGGGTGTGGTGAAAACACCTATCAGCTCCACACACACACACTCCCCACGTCAAACCCTGTGTGTGTGCCAAGAGGCCAGTCGCCCTGCTGGGCCTGGAGTGGGTATCATTCCCCTCTAATTGCTGGAAAATGATCATGTTGGATTGTCTCCATGTAATAAGATCCCAAACTATCGGAACCCGTCTTCAAAATCATGACTTCATTGCATAAAAAATACATTACATTTTTAATTTGGCCAAATCCTGCTTATCATACATTCAAAAAAATAAAAAAACCTCCTCCAAAAGTTTATGTCAATCTATTGACATGTTCCCAGAAACTTTTACTTCCAGGAAAGTCTCCGACTGAAGCTTCTGTTGGAATCAGTCGTCGTCGTCATCTCTCTGCCGGAGGTTCCTGTTCTTCCCGTTTTGGGTCTTGTTCCTCCGGAATGAGGCGGGTCCGCCCTCCTCTCCCAGAGAGGTGATGACGCGTTCCTTGAACTTGGGTTTGGGTTCCGACGGGAGTTCTGCCGGAGGGCCGGCCGCGCTCTCCTCCATCCGGGGCAGCTGTAAATCCACTTTAGCACTGGGAAGCAGACAGGAAAACATCAGCTGATTACCTGTGGTCCACTTCATTCCAGGTGTCGGGTTGGGAATACTTACTATGGATCCTGCTTCTGCTGGACCCGTTCCCAGGTTCCGTACGGATTGGCTGCTCTGGGCCTTTTCACTGGCATTTTTTCCACTGTCGCCACCTCTGCTACCGTCTCTGGTTTGGGTCCTGACCTCTGCGCCTCTTCCTCTGGTTTTATCTCTTTCCTTTCCTCATCAAGAGCATCTTCTGACACTTTATCCTCACCTTCTTTTTCCGAGGGTTCAGCCTCTGTTTTTCTTTTCTGAAAACAAAAAATAAACTGTCAGGTCTCGCTTTTTAAAATTCGCCTGAGCGTCATTTTTATTTAATCTCACCCTGAAGTTGATTTTGGGGATTTCGGGCTTCGGATCTACTTCTCCCACCGTCTGCGGCTCCAGTGCCGACCCGTCGGACTCTGAGCGCTCCTCCTCCGCAGGCGCCGTCTCCGGCTGGGAACCCGGGTCCTCGCCTGCGTTCTCCTCTTTCTCCTGCTGGGTCTCCGGTTCCTCGCTGGGAGGAAAGTCTGCCGGCTTCTCCCAGCTGGACTCTTAAGAGGAGACAAACAAAACACACGGTTGACCTCCGGATCAAAGTTACAATAGTTAACTAAAACTAATAAAATAATGAAAACTGTCAAACTTCTTGTAAACTGAAATAAATAAAAATGACAAAACTTTAATATTGAGCTCATAATGACTAATAGAAGCTGTAAAGACAGACCGGGCTCAGGCAGGGATGCCTCACCTCCTGTGTTTGTGTTGTAGAAGTACGTGTAGCCATCTGGACTCACAGCCTCCATCCAGGGAGAACCCGAAGAACTCTGAGGGGAAACGGGATTAGAACGTAAAGCTCCACAGGAACCAGACCTTGAGGACAGAACGTACCTCCGACTGCTGGGTCTCAGTAGAAGCTGAACTTCCTCCCTGGAAACCTTCAGGTTTTTCCCACTGAGACACTGCAGAACAGGAGAAACAAGCTGGAAATGGTTCTGGGTTCCAGCAGGAGGTTCTGTTGCATCAGCCTGCCTCACCTCCTGTCACGGTGTTATAGTAGTAGGTCTGTCCCTCATCGCTCTGGCCTTCCACCCAAACCTGCGTCTCACTTGGTCCCTCTCTGGACTTCCTGCTCGCCTTCCATCCCTTCTTCTTCTTCTGCTGTTGCTGCTGCTGCTGCTCCTTTTTGGGCGGACGTCCCACCAGAGGTACAGGCTGATATTGAGAGGCTGCTCGAACTGGAGAACTTGATCCTACAAAATATACTCAATTTAAATCCAAATAAAAACCAAAAACACTTAATAAAATGTTGCTGAATCACCATCTGATCCCCGTTGCATCCTCTTCAGATCTTCCTCGTACGCCTTCAGCGCTGCCTCCTCCATTGCTGCAAACTCCTTGGACATCCGCTCCTCCTTCTTCGCCTTTTCAACGCTCTTTTTCTTAATCTGCACAGAGAAGGGCAGAGACAGATGAGCGGCTGCTGCTGGTCAGCCAATAGCAGGACAGTGTCAGTCGTGACGCGGGTCCCTGGAGCTTATCTGTACTGCCAGTCCTGAGAATGATGCCAAATGAGGCATGTTTATTTATGTTTATTCAAGCACTAAACAGCAATATAGAAACAACATATTTTCTTCATTCTTTATGCATTCATGGCAATATCCTATATTTTCTTGCTGTCTTTTTCCAGTTTGTAAAATGGCATTCCTGGCTTCATCAATTCAAACTGGATAAATATTGTATAAGCTATTTTTCTTATTCATCTTTATTTAACTTTTTAACTGTTTTCAGGGAATATACTGAGGAGTTAGTTATGTCCAACATAGTTTTATTTCTATTTTCAGTGATAATCGAAGGTGCTATGTGTGTCTTCTGGAGTTTCTGAGCTAAATCTAGAACTGCTTCTGCTGCAGTTTTCTTCCTGTTTTCCTCTACCTGGATTCTGTATGACAATACAAGTTTAGTATGTCTTTGAGGTGATTTTACACTAGTAAGACAGGAAAATATACTTTTATAACATGAGCAAAGCAACTACAATTTAAAAAAATATATAAAATCAATATTCTCACCTCTGAAATTTTAGCCGCCACATTTTCTTTGTGATTCTTCCCCCTTTCATGGAACTCGATGCTCTGCAGATCAAACATTGGAAGTAGTAGCATTAGCTCCATATAAGGATAACGAGGTTTGTTTCTGTAATACTCACAGGTTTGTTGTCAGCAATCCAGCACTTGCAGTACTGGCAGAATTTCCTCGGTTGTGACTTCCAATAATCCGCCCTGGAAATTCACAAAATGATTGCATTAAAGAAGAAAACGTTTAGTTTTAGCCTTCGTTGCTAACGTAAAACACAATGCTGAATATATAACCGGTCTGACAGGTAGAAACTCAGGAGAGTTTTTCATTACGTACATTTTAGTTCTGTGTGGTCTAAGTAAAAAAAAAAACACTTGGTCAAAACGAGATGAATATGAAGACAACTGCCTTCCACATTTCAACAGCCACAACACTGTCCTTTAATGATTGCGTCATCATGCGTCGTCGAGTCAAACAGCGTCCAATTAAGAAAACAATGTATGAAGGTTAAATATTTATCTAAGGCTGAATAAACACAAAAGTCACTTACAAAAAGGAAATAAGTGTTTCTTGTAGTATAATTGCTTTGTTAACACTTGACGCGTTTGTTTGACATCAGGGAACATTAATAGAGTACTTCCCCCTGGTGGAGTATACGGAAACAACTACACGGTCACCGTGCTGGCATAAGCGAGTCCCATATGGTCTAGCGGTTAGGATTCCTGGTTTTCACCCAGGCGGCCCGGGTTCGACTCCCGGTATGGGAACGCAAAGTTTTTACAGAATATTGTCTTTTTCAGCAGCATTCTTCAGGACGCACTTTCGTGCATATGCACATATTGTAGTTTAAGGCATTACTGTCATGTCGTTACTTTCGAAGTAAAGCCATCTCTATAATAACTCGCTGAATAATCGTCACTAATAAGAGTTATATTTAATTTCCCTTTGATAACAACAACGTATTCCACATAACTTACAATTTCACTTTGTGCACTGAAACAACTGAATAATTGAAAAAACGCACTATGATAAAATTCAATTATCATACACAATACATTTTTAATGATACTCCTAAAAACGTCACAAAATCTAAAACAAAAGCGAAATAAAAAAAATCTTTATTTTTTATTTATTTATTTTTCTTTGTAAACGACGCCATGGTTACGTCTTTTTTGAGAGCGACTGAAACCGTCACGTCATAAGCTCGCGGCAGACCGCGCGCTGGCACGCCCCAATCTTCATAGTGCAACAACTGTCCCGCACCCGCACTGATAATTGGGTTTTCGGCTCCCGGGACGGCCCATAGAACAGCTCCACGGTGGCTGCCTCGAACCGGATAAACATGGGCCCGCTGGTTGGTGCCATCGACCAGGGAACGAGCTCCACTCGCTTTCTGGTAAGGCTGAGCTCGCGAGGGAAAACCGTTGAGGTCGCTTTTAATGTGTCACAGCTGGAAATGCCCTTGACCGGTCTAATATATTTAGCTTTCACGCTGGCTAAAGGAGGTGTGTTCAACAGAAAATGAACGTGGCGAGCTTGTTCTCTTATGTGGTTTCTCACAGAAAGCTGTCAGATACAGTAGTTTGTATAGGTGCCTGTTCTGAAGGCATTGCTATTATTATTATATTGCCTTTAAATGAACAAAACCCCAAAGTGTTAGCTGTCGTGATTTACATTGTAAGTATATGAGGTCTGGATGCTGTGCAGCCGGATTGCTTTTTCTTAACACTTTTGTTATACTTTGCTTATTTGTTATGATGCATAACCATAGCAACAAGGTGGTTTACAACAAGGAGCAGCTGATTAACATCGTAAAAGCAGAATAAATGCCAGAAATGCAGCCAGAAAATCCCAAAGGAGTGGAAAAGGAGGCGTCATGGATGCAAAGCAGGAGCAAAGGAAGAGAGGACGAAGTTCAAATCATCCCTTCTATCAATCCTGAATTTGATGGAAGTCAAGTTCAGGCTTGATGGACACATTCTGCTTTTCGTACAATGAAAGTAAAGGGATTCTAATTCTAATCGGCAACTTGCGATTGAAGGATGTTGGATGAATTCCAAGCTCTCACAAGGGCTCAACAGGAGCGTAGAGAATGTAGTGTAAAGTGTTTGACTATGACATGGCTGCAGGATCACATCCCAGACTCCCTGACTGCACAAGCGGATAGAGATTTAAAAGAGCAGTGGGAAAAGAAAAAGAGGTGGAGAAGCAGTGCTTGTCATCCAGGACATGTTACTGTGACATGCCGCCTCCGCTGTCTTGACATTGAACTGTCTTGACTGTGACGTTTCAGCGATGAAGTCCGACACAGGCTGTGTGGTTTTTGTTTTCAAATGCCAATCATTTAAGTGCTATTTTAATTAAATGATCTTTCATAGTAGGTACATTTAATAGCAAGCTATAAATTACGTCATGTTTTATTTATTTATTTATTTTCTCAATTTTCCAGGTGTTCAACTCAAAAACAGCAGAGCTGCTCAGCCATCATCAAGTGGAAATCAAGCAGCTCTTTCCGAAGGAAGGGTAAGGCCGGTCTCTCATCTGCGGTCCGATGTTACCTCGTCCAACTAATGTGTCCCGGTCATCTTCCTTCTTGTCCAGATGGGTGGAGGAGGATCCCAAAGAAATCCTGCAGTCGGTGTACGAGTGCATTGAGCGCACGTGTGAAAAACTCACACAGCTCAACATCGATGTGTCGAAAATAAAAGGTACAACAATTATATATCACGACCGAGTATCAGGACCAGGCTAAGAAAAAAGAAAGAATTATGACTATAAAGTTGTCTGAGTAAGTCCTATTAATAACAGAATACAATTGAAATATTACTATAATAAAGTTCCAGTGAGAATAAATTGATGATGGATGATAAAGCCTTGCAATGAAAGACAATGTACTTTCTTTCTACTTTATAAACATGAGCATTTAGTGAAAAACGTAAATGAGAACATAGAAGAGTTAATCGGAAGTCGTTTATTGATCCGGTCGCAAAGCCGAAAGCAAATTCTTAAAGTTTCTAATACTTATTAATATCTTCAGTGCTCAGATTGTGTTTGACGTTTTCCCATGTGCTATTACTGTGTTTAATTTGCTGCAGCTATTGGAGTGACCAACCAGAGAGAGACCACGGTAGTATGGGACAAGATGACCGGGGAGCCTCTCTACAACGCCATTGGTACCGATCTCTGTAGCAACCGTTTGTTTAATACACTGTTGAACTGCGTTTGGAAGACTGTAAACGTTTGGGTGGCATAATCACCCATTGAGGGATGTGGGTTCTACTCATTCTTTAACATTGTTCAACTAGACGTCACTAGCAGCACACGAAATTCATGCTAATAATTTGTAGCTGCATGTACAACGAGTTGATCAGATTTTCTTGCGTTCCTGTTTAGTATGGCTGGACCTGCGAACTCAGTCAACGGTTGAGCATCTTATAGACAAAACTCCAGGAAGGGACAAAAACCATTTACGAGTAAGACTGAGACTTGACTTCTTTCCCTGTGATTTATTGTTTTTGTTTGTTTCGGTGTACATCTAATGGGGATTTTGTCTTCCTGCAGCATAAAACGGGTCTCCCGCTCAGCACCTACTTCAGCGCAGTGAAGCTTCGCTGGCTGTTGGACAATGTGGAGGACGTCCAAAAGGCCGTGGCTTCTCGCCGCGCCATGTTCGGCACCATAGACTCCTGGCTTATTTGGGTCCTCACAGATTTCCTGCATCACCTCTTTTGTAGAGATTGGTGGAAGTTGTAAAATGAGTAGATGGAACGATGTTTAAAGCTTTCAAATGTCTTCCTAACAGTGTTTGACAGGGGGGAAAACAGACGGGATCCATTGCACGGATGTGACAAACGCCAGCAGAACCATGCTGTTTAATATTCACACAATGGCCTGGGACACTGAACTTTGCAAGTATGGCTCCTGCACTTGATTTTAATTTTTATTTTATCATGTTTATTTTGTGTACATTTATGTTTTTTATAAAAAACTTCTGGAACACAACTGTAAAAACTATTATTTTTACCCTAATCCTAATCCTAATCCTACAAAGGACTTCCAGAGCACAGAACGTTCTCCTAATTATTTCTTTCCTTGGTTGACTTTTTTAGATATTTTGGTGTTCCTATGCACATCTTGCCAAAAGTGAGGAGCTCATCGGAAATATACGGCCTGATGGTAAGACGACTTTCTTTGTGCAGTTCAATTCTAAAAATAAAATATTACTGATTCTGAAGTGAAATGACGCATAACATCGCAGGTTTTATCTTTTAGTTTTGTGTAAGAAATGTTTTTCAGGTTGTTTCTGAAGTGCATGAAGGTTTGAGTGATAAATTCTTTTAGGCATCTTTTGTGCAATTATCTCTGTTTTTCTCACTGTTAGAAAATAAGCTCTTGTTGGGTAAGTGTTAACTCATCCTCACTCTTTCACTCACCATGTAACCCATTTGGCTTTTCCGTTGCCGGCAAATAAATCCACCATTCCAAAACTCCAAATGTGGAGGAAAGGTCTGCACCTTAAAGATTTAGTGTTTCCAAACGGTATTAAATTTTTTTGAAGATTAAAAATCTGTTTTGTCACTTTGATTTTAATGTTATTTAATGAACTTATTTGCAAATATTTGTTTGATAGTTCAGACTTCAAGTCTGCACTGATGCTGTATTTATTAATAGAAATATTTTAGTATTTTACATAAATGTTTCAGATGGAAAATATTTTAAAAATGTACAATTGATTGAAATATTACATATTAATATTTGACTTAAACTTAAACATGTAAGATATTAAAGTCCAATTTTGCTGAAATGAACCATTTCTTTTCCTTAAATCTTTAGGGAACCAACTAAATTGAATAAAAATAAGAATAATCATCTTGATGACTCTGTATTTGTTAAAACTCGACTCTTACTATGAGACTAACCCTGGATCCGTTTCAGCTGTTGGGATTGTTTGGAATGGTGGCTGTCGCTGTTGACTGCTCTGCTGGTCGTCCTTCACACACCTCTCCTTCATCTCTTCACAGTTTTCCTTTCACGTTGTGTAAACCTCTAATCCTCTTGTGCATGTGGGAGTGACGACTTTATTTAACAAAGATTCACCCTTCTATCTGTCGGTAGAAGTCGGCTGCTTTCCTGTTATTTGACTTTGTTTAGTCAGATAACAAGTGATTTATTTTCCTACGCCTGAGCTTGTTTATTCACCATGTTTAGACTTGTTATAACGTTGTTTAAGATGTGTTGACTTTTTTCCATTTCATTTCAATTGTAAAGAGTTGAACTATACGTTGAGGGGATCGGGTCAATAAGACCAGAACCAAATGCTGGATTTGAGTTGAAGTTTCAAATTCAGACACAGTCTGTGTACATTTCAATTCTCCTCCGAAATTAATTGGAGATGAAACTCAGATTTAAGTGAAAATGGATTTCAGTTTTGATTGCAAATGAAAAGCTGGATTTGAATCTCATGGATTTGTTTTTCTCCGTGACAGAAAGCCGGGGCCCTGACAGGCGTTCCCATCTCCGGGGTAAGTCTGTCATTTTTTTAAATTCAAAATATTCATGCATACTTGCAATTATTTAAACTACAATGTTTCTTTTGAACCAGTGTCTTGGTGACCAGTCAGCTGCTCTCGTTGGTCAGATGTGTTTTCAAGATGGAAGTGTCAAAAACACGTATGAGCTTTCTTTAGCCCTGCTGGGTTTTTCAGTAAATTGTCTTTTAAATGAACGTCCATCCTGCCATTAGAAATCCAGCAACACTTTACCTCCGTTATTCCTTCAGGTATGGAACTGGATGTTTTCTCCTGCGAAACACTGGAACAAAGGTAATTTAGTTTTGATTTCACACAAACCCAAGAAAAGAAAAAAAAAGTGCATAAACTGCAGTGATGTGTCGACTTGCAGCCTGTCATGTCCAACAACGGTCTGCTGACGACGATCGCTTACAAAATGGGCCGGGACAAACCCACCTATTACGCCCTGGAGGTACAGTAACATTTCTGAACTCTTGTCATGTTTGATGTGTGCAATTTAGTGACAGAAATTACACTTACGGTGTTAATGGGGTCAGAAAGAAGCATATTAATTGTTAGAATCTCACAGGCATACACAAAGTTACCTAAAAAAGAAATATTAAGTCATTATTGTCATTTTTATCATTATCGCAATAGGACCACAAAAATATTGTGATATCACAACATAAATGTATCTATTTTAAAACCTAAAAATAGCAATAAAATTGTGGTTATTTTGAAATATGAGACTTTTTTATTTTTCTCCTGTCGTCTTGCTGCCCAGGGATCTGTGGCCATTGCTGGAGCCATGGTTCGCTGGCTGCGGGACAACCTTGGAATCATCAAGTCATCCGATGAGCTCGGTACTTCCTCCATCAATCGACTGCAACTTTTTTTTTTACATTGTTGCGTCGCTTTAGATGTATAGTTTTGCTTTCTGCTTTCATTTCCTCGTGTCTGCAGAGAAGTTGGCCGGATCGGTCGGCACCTCCTACGGTTGTTATTTTGTTCCTGCGTTTTCCGGGCTCTACGCTCCGTACTGGGAGCCCAGCGCCAGAGGGTAAGAGCAACACCTTGTTTACGGCGCAGCGCGATAAAGCGACATTATTCTGACTTCAGACGTTTACTCCATAGGATCATTTGTGGGTTGACTCAGTTCACCAACAAGAACCACTTGGCCTTTGCCGCACTGGAAGCCGTCTGCTTCCAAACACGGGAGGTAGGGCTCGGCCTGAAAAATCTTCTCAGAAAGTGTGAAAAAAAAAGAATTAATAAGAGAAATGATCTATGTCTGGACGCAGATCCTGGACGCCATGAATCAGGACAGTGGCATCCCTCTCACTCAGCTGCAGGTCGACGGAGGAATGACAACCAACAAGCTGCTGATGCAACTGCAGGCCGACATTCTCTGCATTTCTGTTGGTGAGGGAAACTCAGGAGGAAAACAGCTGCAGGATGTGGATATATTATCAGCACAGGATACAGAGGAATTCTGAATTCATCCCCACTGAGTCGATGCTTTATAGAAGCAGCTTTAGCTGCTGTTGCACATCTGGCCCTCGTTTAGATGATCATTGGACAAAATCAAATCTGCTTCTTCAGCTCATTTTATCCTAACTGGAAACAATCTTAACTTAAAGACTGTGTCCATATTTATTAGAACAGAAAAAGTATTCGGACCGTCTAGTAGATTGCTGTTTTCTGGCCGATCATCAGTTCTTAAAAAAACCTGATGTGCTGATTCCGATTTTGGCCAATGGCGATTTTAAAAATGTATATTATATTTTTCTTTGGTAGAAAACAGAAAGAAGAAACAATCTAGAAAATCCAAAGTTTTCAAATATGTGTTTACTGAATGTAAACTCTCCACCTTGTGTTGCTGGCAGTGAAGCCGACCATGCCGGAGACCACGGCTCTGGGGGCGGCCATGGCGGCGGGCGCGGCCGAGGGCGTGAGGGTGTGGAGCCTGGAGCCAGAGGACCTGAGTGCCGTCACGTCAGAACGGTTCGAGCCCCAGATCAAACTGGAAGGTAAAAAAATAAAAATAAAAAATCCCACGTCCGAACACGGTCGGGTTGATGCGGCTGTGATTGTGGCACGCAGAGAGCGAGTTTCGCTACGCGAGGTGGAAACAAGCCGTGAGGAGATCCATGAACTGGGAGACCACGCACAATATGGACTCTGAGAGCAGTGAGTACAAATATTTGTATGTTTTCAGCCAATAACTCGGGGTGCTTTTCCAGTGTTTCCACTTGCCACACCAAAACGTCCCTCCCTGTATTTCCAAATAATCTGCTTAGATCATCATTTCCAGATCTGGTCTGGCTGGTCCTGCGTTATTAATACGCCTCTGCATAAGCTGAAGATAAGCTGTTGAGCTCATTTATTCCTTCATTCCAGCTGTCAGAAACACACAGGACGGTTTGTGGAGGCTGGAGGGGCTGAAGCGAACCTCTCTGCTAATTTGAGCCAATATGCGTTTATTAGTCAACAGAAAAGCACTGAGTTGACTCATGAAACATTTCACCAGGTTGGAACACACTGGAAGGGCAATCTGGGCTCACGTCTTAGAGATTTACTTCCTATCGTTTCCGTTTTGGCCTCAGATCAAAATCATCACATGAAACCAGGCAGGACCGACTCCGACCTTAACTCCGTTCAAATCAGTGGATCCCTTCTTGTTTTGAGGGAGATTTGAAGTTGTTCTATATAACTCTGCCACTCTGAGGAACAAACTGCTCCAACAAACAATGAGTCAGGATGTAAATGTGTGACTGCAGCTGTTGGCTAATGTTCTCCCTGTTCTCTGACAGAGGGAGCGAGTATCTTCAGCAGTATCCCGCTGGGATTCTACATCATTGGCAGCATGCTGATGTTGGTTGGGGCCAAATATCTCGCAGGTCAGTCAATCTGTTGGTGCAAACGCAACTTTTTCAAACTCTCAAAACGATCAACCTGATGATAAACTTGAAAGTTTCCAGCGTCTCGGTCGTACCTTAAGCCGGCTGTTTTCGAGGATTCGTTTGGAAAAAAGATGTCAATCATTTGTCAACGTCTCAATTTTTGTTCCACCCGAGATAACGTTTAATCACCTAACAACGCTCTAGCTGAAACACGATCCCCTGTTGACTCTGAAACCTGTTCTGTCGTGTCTCAATCTGATTTCAGGTCGCCTGTAGACCCAGGGGAGGCGCGCCACAGAAACCAACACCCAGCTCCTCCTTTTTGCACTCTTTGCTCCCAAACCATTCCAGGAGAATAAAGAATCCAGACCGCTCTGAACAGAAAACAATTTTTTTATTCTACTTTCTATATCTCTAGCAGATTAGACCACATCGGCATGAAGAAGACTAATTTAGCCAGGGTTTTTTTTACAATGTAGATAGGAATTTTAGACTTATTTATTGTGGAAACTAACTAAAACTAAAACTAATGTTCTTGAAGTATGGATTGTCATGTCACTGTTCTCCTGGACGTTTTGTGCTCTGGGGGCTCACTAGTGATTTTTATTTTTATTTTTTTAGAGCACTTTAATTAATTCTTCAGTCTGGTACGAGCAGCGTGTCAACACGTTCAAATGTGTGCAGCAAAAGGGAAGGAAGCGTTTGGATAAACTTGAGGCTTTTTGTAGAGGTGAAGCTCCGTGGGGGAAAAAAAAAAATGTAGCGAAACTCGTACAGAAACTGTCACATAAATCCCACAGCTGAAACGTTTCGCAAGCCTGAAACCTTGAAGTGAAAACATGCAGGTCGGACGCTGTGAGAACATGCAAACTCTGCCCACACATCGGAACTGTAGGGCCGCAGGATGGTGGGAGAAGATGTTGATGTATTCAGTCATTTGAATAAAAGCCTACGCTTGAGGAAATATTTTACTGTAAAACTGGGACTTCCTTTCCCTTCGGTTCAGGTTGAGGAGTTGAATTTGTCAGTATTCACGTCGCCCATCCTGCTCCTCATCTGTGCGGACTTTATGACGGGCCGGTGCTTCTTCTGCTCGGTGCCAGAACAAAGAGGTGTATGTTTTTGTTTGTGTGTGTATGTGTGCGTTTACGTCATGTAAATTCACGCTGTAATTTATTAAAACTGTGAAGTCTTTTTAAATTGAGTCTGTGCTGTTTGTTGTGTGTGTGTGACAAATAAATTCGCCTTAATTTTCTTGCTGCGATAAAAAAAAATCCCCAAATTAAACCATTTTCTCATTTTAGGGTGAGGGTAACCCCTGACCCTAACCTGACAAAACGCAGCGGCCCACTGCTTTTAGAGAAAAAGAGAAGCAGATAAAGCCTTCAAATAAGACACATGATCTCCGTACACTGGTTGACTTATCCACATCAACGCTGAATTGAACATGCAAAATGGGAAAGACAAGAAAACAGCACCTTAAATATGACGGTGTGTTGATATTCATAAGCTACTTGACCAAACTTACTTCTATCACAGATAGTAGATGCAGTAAAGTATCAACTGCTGTTCATAACAGGAAAGATTTGGAACATTTGAAACAATCTCAGTTCTATCACTAACTGGCTGAATTGATCCAAAATATCAGTAAAAGAAATACTGATTCGACATTCGCATTGGATCGATACTAGTCTGGTAGAGATTTTATTTTCATTTTGTATTGAAATTTCTCAACTCCAAATAAGATTTTCTTCATTCTTTCATTCTTCATTCTTTCTTTCATTGCCCTTCATTTTGGGAAGAAAAAAAAATGAAGAGCTGCCGAAAAAACATACCTATACCAAAAGTAAGAGAGATTAGGGAGGTAAAAGAGAAATATGTACGAAATTTCAATGTTAAAATATATTTTCTACCCTTTAAGAAAAAAACGTCTGAATCTCCAGGTTCTCCAAACATCTTAAGTTTTGTTGTTCAGTTCAGGTGAGCTCCACCTGTGAGGTGGGAGGGGAAATCCCCTCTACAGGAGGACCGGTTGGCTGGGAGGAGGAGTTTCTCCCAACAGCTCAATAAAACTTTTCACTTCTCTCACTGTCATGTTAGAACCAGTCAGCTGCTTGTGTTGCACTGCTGATTCAGAGGGAGACTGAGCCATACAGGTAGGTTCACAATTATTCATTTAGTTTAGGAACAATTTCCTTAAGAAAAACACTTTAACCATAAAGTCATTTCATCTGTGTGCTTTTCAATTACCTTGTGTGCAAACAATTCAACCTTTTTGCATGTAAAATGATCTTGAGCGTCTCTTTTGACTATGGGGAAATACTTGGAACAGTTTTTATTGGAGTTTTATATTAGTTCTGCTTTGTTTCATGTAAATAAGCTTTTATGGATGTGCATTTATAAGATTTATCTCACTTTAAATGCGCAGCTGAGCTACTTGATCCTTCTGCAAACCAGGAAGTCGGCCCAGGTGTGTGTGCCAGAGGTTGTGTGACAGTTGTTCCTCATTTTTGATCTTGTGTTCATCGCCTCGGAGTTAACATTCAGTGCTTGGTGTTGCCTTCCAGGTGTGGGACCAGTGGGAAACAAGAAGCACTGCTTCTTCTTTTTTTTTTTTAGACGACCTCAATAAAACTGCCAGCATGTTGGATCATGGAGGAAGTGCGTTGATGGCAGGTCAGGTTCTGTCAGCCTCCTTCAAATTCAGCCCCAACACTGAAGGTGCGTTTGTAGAAGCTCTTATAGGAACTTCATGTTAAATCAAAATGTATATTATATGTATTTTTAATGCCTTCTGTTATTATTTTTGAAGTTGATATGATAAAACTCTGCAAATATTTTATTATATTTATATTTTTGCAGGTAAATTGTTTTGCCTCATGTTTAATGTGGTTTATGTATTTGTTTTTTTTCTTTTGTCCAAATTCCCAAACTTGTAAGAGCTCACATAGCAAATAGCACGCTTGTATAGGTTTTGCCTAATGCCCCCAACAGAGGTGTCCAAAATACATTCATGGCCCCCGGGCTGATTTTGGCCCCTGGGTAGAGGTGGAAATTAGCACCTGCCACTGGCCAAACACGGGTAAAAGTATGAAGTGGCGTGTAAATTGAAGTAACACCTTATCTACCAAACATATAATTTGTTCAGTTAGACGTATATTAAGCACATCAAAAGACAGAGTCGACGCCATTTTGAGAAGTTTTGTTCTCTTGTGCGCCAGTGTTACTCATTAAAATTACAGTCAAGTGACCGTTTGGTCAAATTAGCCAAAGGTCCTAGTTAAGCTTTTAAGGGTCAGACAGAAGTCAGTAATTAACTCATGTAATCATTACTCAAGCTGTTTGGGAGGAAAAGTTCAGGACAGAAATTGTTGCATATGTTGACTGTATGATTATCATTTGAGACGTGACATCAGCCAGTGTGACAAAAGGTATCATTTTAATTATTAATGTTGAATTATAACAGTAGTCTTAAATCCTTGAGAAAAATAGTATGAAGTAAAAGTTTCAACATCCAGTGTTTAACTGTTATACCTTATGTGTCGTTTTTCAGGTTGCATGATATTTGATGCTAAACCACAAGCATCCCTGCAGCATCTGCACAGGACGACCACTGTAAAGGAGCTGCTAATGATGAGACGGCAGGTTAGTTGCATGACTTCATTATGCAGCTTTACTTGAGCTATAAGGAAATATTGAAGTTGCTAATGTATGAGGAAGAACAGCTGAAGGAAGTAGGAACAGAAAACAATTTCTGCAGATAGTTATGCAGATTTAAAGGGTGTGTTCATACTTTCTATTCCCACAGGATCGCGTCTTTTATGAGTTCATGACATCTTAGGTCTGGTTTTCTTTCAGCAATGGAACTCGGAGCAGAAATGGAACTCGGAGCAGAAATGGAACTCAGAGCCTAAATTAAAGTCTCCCAAATACGAACCCATCGGCGCAGACATGAGTCCTCAAATGGCGACCTCTCCGACATCTCTCCACCTGAACCCTGCCGCCTGCTTCGTCCCAGCCCTCCCGGAGAATGCCGTCATGGGGCTGCAGGAAACGCCGCAGCCTGTGCAGCCTCCCGCTCAGGAGCACGACGTCCCGGCCTCTGGAGGGAAGATGACTCTGTTTCACTGGCAGATACAACAAGAAGCCAAGAAGGCTGAAGGTCTGTCTCCAGAGCAGCTCTGCATGCAGGACTCGGATGGTGACACGTACGTACAAATTAGCACTAAAACAAGTTAATAAAACAATCTTATGCTGCCACAATTCATAACCAGGAACAAGAATATGGATCTAGTCCAAGTCCTTATCAGTCTGTCACTTGCGTAGAAGGGCATAGTGCTTTGAGCTTGTCTCCCGACACGCCTAAATAAATCAAACAAGAAACAGCGACGGATGGCATCAGTGGGCCTGGATGGCTGCCTTGTGGAACGCCAAACCTAACTTCCGTGTGGCTGGGACCGTCCCTTGAAATTGTACAGATTCTTTAATTGAAGCATTGCTGCAGAACATATCATAAACTGAAAGACGTTTGTTCAGATGAAATCCCAGGTTGATTTAATCAAAGTTAGGTGAAGCTGAAAAGACACATTTTTGAATCTCCTATCAAAGATGAAACTCTCAACTTTTGATAAACTCTCAACTGTTTGCGGTGTAGATTTCTTCACATAGCGGTGGCTCAAGGCAGGCGAGCCCTCTCTTACGTCCTCGCTGCGAAAATGGCTCGGTTCGGCTCCCTGGACGTGAAAGAACACAACGGGCAGGTACGGCCGCCGTCACGACCTCGTCTGTTCAGGTTCATGTCAAACGAAGCAGGACTGATGTTGTGTTTTCAGACGGCTCTCCAGATCGCGGTGGCCACCAATCAGCACCTGATCATTTCTGACCTTCTAAGTCACGGAGCGCAGATCAACGTCAGGGACCTGTGGGGGCGCTCTCCTCTGCATGTGTGTGCAGAGAAAGGCCACTACCTCAGCCTCCAGGTAATTCTTTAGTAACTCAATCAGTTGAATAAACTGATAACTGCATTGCTTTTTAAAGAAAAAGAAATTTCGGCTAATTCCACTTGCTAAAACGTTCCATAAGTAAACTTGGAGATTTGATGCAATAATCAGAAGGTATTTGCTCCACCTACATCTGCGATTTTGTTTTGGCTCGACTGGGTCAGGGTGGAACCTTCGTGCCAAAATGGAACCCATCGCTGTGCGATCGAATAAACCAGGAAATGAGAGCACAATAAACAGAGACCTGCTTGCTTTGGCTGCTGTCTCATCATGCAAATCTGAGCTGTTTACCTCTGATGACACCTGAACACCTCACGAGAGGTTGCCATGACAGCGGGGTTATGTTGAAATAACTGTTTTTAATGGATGTCTCTTCATGAAACGTTTTTTTTTTCCTCGACCTAAGTGATAAAAAGCCTTATTAACTTCATAAATAAAAGCTGAAGGTTTTACAGCTAGTTAGATAAACATTCAGTTCAGGTCATGACCTGATTTTACAGGTCAAAGTTCATGCAAATAGGCGTAACGAGTTTTAACGGTCCAAGTTAATGATCTCTGGATTGAAACGCGTTTTAGGAAATTTAGATCCCAAAGTGATCAGCCGATGATTCCAATTAAAACTGCAAATATTAAAAGTGTAGCGTGAGATGGATTCGTCTTTCATGGCGTTCAGACTTCCTGGTGAGAGTGGAACATGTTCAGGATACGTCCGTCCACAGATGACTGGGCTATAAACGGCCTAAACAAAGCAACAAACAGATCTGTCGTCAGATCTGTTTGTGCAACACCTGATTTAGATCTGCATGAAACTGCTACGAGGAAACCCGGCTTGAGTGGAAAATGCAAAACCGTCCCCTGCAGCTCTTTGTTAATGTCTAACTGAACTCTGTGAATAAATGACCTTTGAGTGCTGATGTGGAAAAAAAAAATCCTGATCAACTTCCTCTCCGCAGAGCATCTGCAAAACCCTGGCAGGGCGCGGCCCATCGGTCGATGTTGAAATGTTCAACTATGACGGTGAGAATCTTGATCCGGTGCATATTTTCTTGGAGGTATTGTGAAATATGACTGGATCTGTCGTGACTCGAAGGTTTGACTCCGCTTCACGCTGCGGTTCTGGCTCACAACGCCGTCGTCAAGGAAGTGAGGCACCTGGAAAACCCTTGTCCATTCATGATCTCAGAACTGGCCCTGAGGAGGCGGAGGTATGTGGAGTGTGTCAGGGCTTTGATGCACATGGGCGCCTCCTACGGGACAAAAGTAAGTATTGCAGATGTTTTTTTGTCACCTAAATTTTAATGTCTGCTGAGTCGTCATCGTGTCACTGTTGAGAAATCCGTTGGCTCTTCTTTGTGTCGCGCACTTGTTCTGAAATCGAAGAGTTGAAAGTGATCTTCATTGGGACTTTGACTAGGACGCGTGAATCTTTAAGTGATTCAGAGGCCAGCTTCCTGACTCATGGCCCTGCTGCACAACACAAGTGCGCATCAGCTTTTTGGGCACAAAAACAGAATTTATGGTTTATAACAGTTGTTACAATCTAAAACGAGTGATGACAAACAAAAACAAAACAGAAGAATTCGCAGAATCACAAAGATCGCAGAACTCGACTGTAATGATGTAGAAACAGCTAAATCTGCTTTCTTTATGCCTGAAGGATCTGAAAAGTGGAAGGACTTGCCTTCACATGGCTGCCGAGGAGGCGAATATTGAGCTGCTCCACCTTTTTCTTGAACAGCCAATGTCTCTCGCTGCTGTAAACGTGAAGGTAAGCACAAAATGAAGGGACACAAAGTCCTACAAGCACCAGTCATGAAATGACGCCTTTTCTCCTTCGTGTCAGACGTTCAGCGGAAACTCGGCCCTGCACATCGTCAGCTCGCTGCAAAATTACAGAAACCAGGTGGAGGCCGTGAAGCTGCTGATGAGGAAGGGCGCCGATCCCGGGATGAGGAATTTCGAGAACGAGCTGCCATGTCAGCTGGTGCCTGAAGGATCCGTCGGTGAAAAGGTAAACGCCTGAGAGGATTTCAGTCACGCAACACAGACACCATTACAATATTCTGTCTCATTATTTTTGTAGAAACACCTTGTGTATGATCAAAACAGAGTCCTTACAGCGATGAGTTTTCTTGTGTTTTGCAGGTGCGGCAGATCCTCAAAGGGAAGTACGGTCAAGTTTAAGTAAAACTCCAGAACACTGTCAGTCAGACAGTCAGCTTTATGTATTGGAAATTTGCCCAGAAAAGGCAGATGATTGTTGTTTCAGTGAAACACTCCCATGCGTTCGTTACTATGTAATGTGTATATATTTTTTTGGAGGGGTCTGTCCTATGAAGTGGGTGAGCTAAAGTTCATCAATGGGTGTCTGAATGTTGGCTCCATTTATGGCGGTGAAACTTCTGCTGGAAATCAAAAGCATATTCAGCTCTTAGCTACAGATTCATTTTATTAGGAAAAATAAGGGAATAAAGTCATATTAGAAGAATTAAGCAATTTTGAGAACTCTTCCATGAAAAATCAAGAAACATTCCTGTTGAGCTATTGAAGTTATCCTTTTGAATTGGTTTTACAAATAAGGAAACATCAAATGGTTGGTAGAATCAATTGTTTCCCTTTCAGAGAAAGAACTAAAGGCTTTCTCTGAAACTGATAATTAAGCTTTTTTCCTATATATATATATATCCCTAACTATATGACTTAATTTAGAATAGAAAAATAAATCTTAAGTTTGGCCCTAGGATTAGTGTAGGATTTTGGTGGTTGGGAGTTTAATGTGATTTTTGTGATATTGGTGGAGGATTCATTTCATTATAAACTTTAGAATATTACCTGTACTTAACATTTATGGTTTTTGGTCAAATATGAATCAAGTCACTGGATGTGGGAAATATGGTGGGTTTTATTTTGCAGTTAATAAGTATTGATTTTGTATGGCTGTGAGGTGATGTAAAATGCAAATAAATTCTTTGTAAACTGTTAAACCTTTTTGTCCCCCCTGTGTTTCCATCCAGTTTTACCCAAAATAACAAGGCTCAAACAAAAACACTTGTTTTTAACAGTTTTTTAACATTGAAATGACATAAAAACTCATTGGGGGAGGGGAAAGCAGTAATCACAAACTGTCCAATGATTTTTAGAAGCATAATTAAATCACTGTCAAAATAAATATAGAAAATGATGCTGCACAAGAGCATCTCAAAGTCTCCTCAGCCAGCAAAGCTGAAGTCATTTCTTCTTCTTGTCCTGTGTGGTGGTGAACCACTGGTCCAGCAGCTTCTTGCTGTAGTAGATCTGCCAGGCGTGCACCTGCACAGAAATGACGATGACGAGGTACATCACGGACACGGCGGAGAAGCCAAAGATGAAGCGGTACGCCTTGCCGTGTCGGTACAGCTGCTGGGCCACAGGGAACATCTCCATGCCGCCGTAGATGAGCGGCGCCACGCAGAAGAGCCCGGCGGTGATCATGGAGATCACCAGGTAGCTGATGTTGTTCCGCGGCAACGCCAGGAAGCTGAAGACTGTGGGGACTATGCTCAGAAGATAGGGGTACTCCCACTGATACGGAGAGGCAACTACCTTGTGAGACACCAGACTCAGCTGGCTTACAGTTACCTGGAAACATCAGAACACAGTGAGACTCTGCTTGCTGCGAAATAAGACGTCCTCTAATGCGGGGGTGAGCAACTCCAGGTCTCGAGAGCTGGTCTCCTGCAACTTTCAGATATGTCTCTACTTCAACACACCTGAGTCAAATATTGAGGTCATTAGCAGAACTCTGGAGAACCTGACCGCACTTGGGAGGTGATTCAGCTGTTGGATTCAAGTGTGTTGGACCAGGGAGACATCTAAGAGTTGCAGGACACCAGAACTCGAGAACCAGGACTGCCCACCCCTGCTCTAATGTTTGTTCTCACCTGAGCAGCCATCAGCACCCAGATCAACACATGGACAATGTTCAGTTTACGGATTTCGGACTTCAAGGCAACACTGAATTGAAAAAGAAAAACGCATAGCTTAGAACAAACTAAGTTAGCTGTATAATAAATGAGATGGGGGAGGGAGGGCTGAAGAGACTGCCCAGACCTCATCTGGTAGTGGGAAGCAACACGCTCCCTGTGCTGGAAGTCACTGCCATCGGTACCAGACGCCCTGGGACCCGCTCGAGAAGCCATGGTGGACCTGCAGGTAAAACAGGAAATTAATGGACAACTAACCAAACCTCTGAGCTCCTGCCTTGAGCAATTTCCGGGAAATAACGTTTGAACAAATGCCTTATTCAAATAAACTCACCTGCAAAAAGTTAATGCAAATGAAACTTCCAACAGCCAAGTGAGCTTGCACTTAATGATAAGTGGCTTTTTTAGGGAAAAAGTAGCCTATACGATTTAGAAAAATTAAACAAATGAAGTAAAAAACCACAACGAAAGGATTTGACCTTTTATTTCTGAGCAATGAAATACACTTAAGAAACCACTTTGTGTAATATTTTCCAGTTCTCACTTCTAATGTGTAGCGTTAGCCACTTTAACTTGTTGCATGTGTCACGAACCCAGGCGTTTAACCTTTTAGTTTAATTTACATACAGCTGTGTTAGCTGCGTTAGCCGAGCAGCTGTTTCATTCACTTTTCGGTGTCAGCATGCTAAGTTAGCCTGTGTGCCTTTCCCATTTTACTCCTGAAATATTAAGTGCAACATCCTCAAAAGTGTTAAAAGGCGTTTCAGTCCAACTTTTCTCAAAAACATTATTGTTACACTAGTTCGAAATAAAGCGTCAGTGAAAGGAATGATGCTCTTGAAGCGACCGAGTCTTTGGCTAACGCGTTAGCCACCGAAGCTCAAACACCTGCCACGTATTCGTGCATATATATATATATATATATATATATACGTTCACAGTCCACCGTTACTGGCCCTTACCTTGTTATGCCTTGGTGTTTATATAAAGCATATATGTGTTTCAGGCGTAACAGTTAAGGTGCAGCTAACTGACCGCAAGGCTACATGGGATGTATGACGTTTCATGCCTTTGCGGATTCAGTCACACAGAAGGGTTCTAGTGCGCATGTTTACAAGTGTCGTCACTTCCGACATCCAAAATGCCGGAAGTGTTTACCAGTTTGCCATTCGTAATACAAAAAAGTACAACTGGAACGAAACAAATTATTGTAAATGTACAGTAAAGGTGTTTTTGCTTTCCTCATTGTCACATCTCAACCGTGCTTAGCTTGGGAATACCGAACGAGAAGTATTCCATTTGAGGAATATTTATGTATTGGGAATAGTTGATACACTTGAAGTCTACAAAGAGAATAATTGTGAACAAACATAACAGAGCGACTCCTAAAAGCTTTATTCTTTCGCCAACTCACAGTTCAGAGAAACACAAGACAATTCACATGTTTTGGAGGCGCTTTAAGCCTACAGAAACGTACAAAGAATTGTTATTCCAAAATGACACACATCATTTGAAGACATGAAGAAAAACTGGCAGGTTTTGCTTGAAAAATGTGTCTTTGAATAGATTATTTTTCGCCTTCCGCATTGTTTCGGTCACACTTTTGAAGTAAATTCATTTACACAAATGAAGCAAATTCAAGTAATCAGTAGTTGGGGGGAAATAAAATAAAATAAATTAAAGAAGTGCATAATCATCATTATGACAACAAGAAAAAAAAGAGTGCATGACATGTAGGAAAATTTGTCAACTTGTGGATGTAGATGCAGTTTGATGTCTTTATATAATACTGAACCAAACTAATATTTTACCAGCTGCATGTGCCAAGTTATATACAAAACATACAGACAACGGAAAATACATATGTCGACAGTATAATTGTGAATAAATGAATGACTTAATTAATATGTTATGTTCTTAATGTGCACAGAATACAGTAAAATCAATAAAGTGATGCTAACCAGTTATTTAGGTGAACAGGTTTACAGCAAATTATGTGCATATGACAACTAATAACTCAGGGTAGCATGTTGCTATCACCTCTTGCTAACATGTAAAAGTGAAACCAATGTTAATTGCACCAAAATATATTTAAATATTTTCTACTCCTGGCAACTGACACCAGGAAGCACTGAGTTTTCCTAAATATATTCCCTTATCTTAGCCTACAAACACTGAGTCTTGAGTACTTTTCCCTTTCAATGTATGACAATGGCCTACTACTTATTACATCAAGTACAGTAAGTATCCAGAAAATGTGGAATGGACATACTGACCAGCATAAAGTCCTGCTGCCTGGTCTGATGGAAGCTCTACATGAACAGTGTCTCCTTTTCTCAATGGGAGCACGGCGCTTCCTGAAGCCTGATCGAGCAAACCCTTTTTGTACTCGTCATAAGTGTACATTACTGGCTCACTGTTCTTCATCAGCGCCACCCAAACGTTGCCTCCCTTGCAGTGGACGTGGTAAGCGAAATAATAGATTCCTGGTATACTACATGTAAAAATACCATTTTGAGGATTGTAGTCCTGATTTCCGTTATGGAGAAGTTTGTCAAATGTGATTGGGGAACCTACTAGAGGGAATGGATTTGTCAGTTTTGCGGTGAATGAAGGAATCTGCTGCTTGATTCCATTAATTTCGACTCCATTGCCTGGCTTTTTGTGAGCTTGTCCATTGTAGGGGCCTGTGTGAGGGAGGAATTGAATAATGTCAGGAGATTCAGCAGGTATTCCAGGAGGACCTGGAGGACCAGGAGGGCCAGGTTGTCCAGGAAGTCCAGAAGGACCACTGGGACCAGGGTTTCCTTGAGGACCAATTTGACCAGGGGTACCTGGGGTCCCATTACCAGGATAACCAGGGTTACCTGTTGGTCCTGTTTCACCTTTTTGTCCTGGACGACCAGGAGGTCCAATTGGTCCCCCTGGTCCTGTAAGTCCAGGTATCCCCTGTGGGCCTGGTTGGCCCTTGTTTCCAGACTCTCCTCCCTCTCCTCTTGGTCCTTGTAATCCTGCAGTACCAGGGGCACCAGGTGAACCTCGAGCCCCAGGTTCTCCTTTTGGCCCTATTGGCCCTTGGAATCCTCTTTGGCCAGGTTGTCCACCCTCTCCTGGCCTACCTGGCTGTCCTGAAAGACCAGCAGGTCCAGTTTCACCCTTCATTCCAGGATTTCCTCTAGGGCCAAATGTGCCATCTTCTCCCTTCTGTCCTGGGAAGCCAAGACTACCAGGAGGCCCGGTGGGCCCTGGTGCCCCGGGTATTCCTGTCAAACCAATTAGACCAATAACTCCAGGTTGACCTACTTGACCTTTGTCACCTTTTGGGCCTGGTTGTCCTGGAAGACCAGCATGTCCCTTGTGGCCCTTAGGCCCTGGAAATCCGGTTTTGCCATAACCAGGCAAGCCTGGTGGTCCAATTAAACCAGGAAGGCCTGGTTCGCCTTTTCCTCCAGAGAACCCTGGTAACCCTCTAACACCATCGTTTCCTGGTTTTCCTATCCCTGGTATGCCTGGAAGTCCTGGTTGCCCTCTTTGACCTGGTGCTCCTACCAGCCCTGCTTCTCCAGGAGGACCTGGTTTTCCTGGAAATCCTGGTTGTCCAGGGACACCATTCAGACCAGGTTTGCCATTGCCAGGGAGGCCCACTTGCCCAGGTGGACCAGGTGGCCCACCAGGTCCATTCACACCTGGAAAACCAGGCAGACCAAGTCCTTTATCACCTTTTAGACCTTGAGGACCAGGAAACCCAGGTGGACCATTTTGGCCAGGTTCTCCTGGTTGCCCTGGCAGTCCTGGTAACCCCTGACCTCCTGATTTTGAAATTCCAGGGAGACCAGTGGGACCTGGGAGTCCAGGAGGCCCGGTAAGTCCTGTTGGCCCTTGACCACCAATTGGTCCAAGATCCCCTTTTGCTCCTGGCAATCCAGGGCCTCCAGGTTTTCCAGGCAATCCTGGCATTCCAGGTTTTCCATTTCCCCTGTATCCCTGAGCACCCGGGGGACCTGGCTTTCCTGGTGATCCAGGAATCCCCTGTCCTGGAAGCCCAGGGGGGCCTTGAGGACCTGGTGGGCCCACTGGTCCAGGGGGGCCTTCAATGCCTTGAGGTCCGTCTGTGAAACCTTTCCCCCCAGGAACAGGAGGAGGACCTTTAGATCCCCTTGGGAAAGTTTGTCCTGTGAATAAGTGAAAACAGACATACATGATCATGATTTAATAATCAAATACATAAACGAATGACTTCAATATTTTTTATCAAATATTAGTAGACCACTACAATTTATGTCATTGTTTGGATTATGGGTGTTTCTTGATTTTAATTCGGGGTTAGGTTAGCCTTGAGATGTGTGTGTGTGTGTGTGGTGTGTACACACACCAATTCACCAATAGAAAAATGGATGGATGAATAAATAACTGAGGTCCCAATACCAAACCTTGTGGAACGCCACACGCAACTTTACTAGGATTCTGATAAGTATATTGTTAAAAACGAATAAATGGAGTAATTTTTATTTTGTGTAAACATCACCTTTGCCTTTTGTCAACGGTCTCATTTTTCCAATTTGCAAAGGCAAGGGCAGTTGTGGAGCATCTTTTCCATACTGGGACAGTGACGGGATCCCTTTGCTGAAAGGTGAATGTGGCATCTCGTTCCCCAGGAACTGCTGCTGAGGAAAGTCATCGCTGTACTGCGGGATGGGCTGAGGCTGCTGCTGCGGCTGCTTTGGTCCATAATACGCTCCCCCGTCAACTGTGTTCATTACGTACGGCTGGAGTAGAAAGACAACACGGCAGAAGAAACGGAGAGGTACAGCCATCATTTTCTGTGGAAAAGGAGGAAGAAAAAATAGGTCTTTTTTTTTGCCACAAATAACAACAAATTCTATTTTGTAAAAAAATTTACTATAACATGCAGCAGAAGTTATTGGCGCCACAAGTGTCAAACAAGAAGAAAGTCTCTATTTTACCAGGATGTGAATTCCCCTTTTTCCTTGTGTACCTCAAGGATTGGGACAATGTGTACACATATAAAATAATCTAATTAGTGCTGTGAATTGGTGAATATAATCTTTAATCATTTAAACATGTAAAAAAAATTTTTTCTAATAATATTATCTTGTATATTGGTAGCAGTTTGCATGGAGGACTGATCTTGTCAAAATTTGGAATAACAGTAGAAATAAATAAATAGTTCAATTAATTTTGCATCCAAGAAATAAAAACAAAAATAAATTTGACCAATTTATTTGATAATATATCGTCACATAGATTATTTCAACATAATCAATTTAACATTATCACTGGGACTAAATTTTCCATTTTGTCTCAGCTAGTTTTCTTTTTATATTTTGTATGTACTTCTTTTTTATTATTATACTCAGTTTTTATATTTTCTCTTACATGATCTCAGTTAACATCAACCTTAAGTGAGTACATATTTTTACATAAGGTAGGTAGATATTTCAATGAAACTAATGTCAGGACCTAGAAATGTAAACATTTTCTGTATTATGGATATTGAGGACATTTGTGTTTGGTCAATGGTTTTCATTGCTGTGACAATGGTGGAATTGTTCCAACTGTTTTACAGTATATTGGCATTATTTTCACAGGTCTTTCTGCATTATAAAGTCAATTTACAGGCAGAATTTCCAGACTTTGTGGCAGATATTTTAAAATCCTGCGTTTCAAAACAACCATGAAATATGTTCTATGCAACTAAACAGACATGAAGTTATCACTCTGACTGTTATTTGGTTATTCATAGCATGTCAGTTTCCAATAGAATGACATAACATTCTCCACAAAGTTGGTGTATGACTATTACAATTTCTTGGCCCAATTTAAACTATATGGAATGACAATCTTTCCATTTCCTCGGTATCAGGGTCATTTACAGCTATTCAATGATACAGACACAAAAACTGAGCCAAATTCGACTCAAAACAAAAGTTTAACTTACACAAAACGGTGGAAGCAGCTCTGAGTTTAGTCTGCCCTTCAGAGCTGCTCTTTAGAAATACAGACATGGTGAAACAGCTGCTATAAACTCATTGCATCTCTGAATAGTGCTGTTATATCTTATATGCATATCATCTATTGGTGGCAAAAGCAAAAACAAAAAATTAACTAGCATACTCTGGATTTTAGATGGAGTACATGCACACATATTTATGACATGCTTTGATTAAACTAATTTATCTTCGGTGTAATTCCAGTACCGAAATGTTAACTTTATACCATTCTCTTATCTGAGAATGTGAACCTGTACTGGGCTGATTCTGCCTTCAAATCATTTTTATAATGCTCAGGTATAAGATTCATAACTTTTAACTTGGAAGTCTGAAACGGGAAGCACAGTCTGTGTGCTACACTCAAGAGGGAGATTCATTCCATGCATCAAAGAGTGATGTCATCATTGCTGATGTCATTGTTACCATTGAAGCTGGACATTCTAATGAAGCATTCACATCAAACACGTTTTGAGCGTCGGTCAAATCTGGTTTATATGCAAAGTCTATGTGGAGTGTTAGGGTTCTGAATGGTTAGGGTTAGGGAAAATGTGTGGGTTAGGCAAAATCACAGCCATCTGATGCTAACTTGTAGCATCAGATATGCTGGGTTCCAATTGACGGGCACACTTTGGCAGAACCTGTTTAAATTTCTTCTGAAATGTTCTAGTTATTATTGATGTTGTTAATGCCCGGGGATATCCTACTTTTTGAAAAAAAGTGATTTTATTTTTCAGTATCTGTGAGGTACTTTCGTCATACTGAAAAGAAATGTACATTTGAAAAACATCATTGTGTAAAAAGGACAAAACCTTTGTGTTCAACTCCTATGATCATATAACATATGATGTTATATTAAACTTGCAGCAGAGGGCGCCAAAGTCCATTTTTGGAATTGTTTTATTTATTTCTAACAGAGAATGATAACTGTATTTGTTAGAATACTTAATTATTCAAACAAATAAGGCCAGATTTGTGCCATTATTTCCACAATCCACAGCCACGTTCATCACAAGCTGCTTTTCTCTTCTCTCTTTTCTCTCTTCATAGTTCACTTTTCAAATACAAAGTAGTTCCATCACTTGAAATTCAATGTTGATTTCCTCTCATTCCACTTTCCTTCATGTCTGTATTCAGTTTCTTTGTATTAAGAGCTTCTGGACCATATATTCAGTTCAAGAGTTTAAAAAGTGAAAGTCAGTAAAAAAAGTATATAGGAAAATCAGGCAGTTTCATCCATCTTCCTTACAGTTTCTCTTTTTCTCTTGGAGCGTTCAGAACCACAAGTCACCAAACGTCTAGCTACGATTTTCATCCCAGGTTCCCCGCCCCCTCCCAAAAAACTTAAATCATTTGGGGAAAAAAATGTTCCTCTTAGCCCTCAAATACTGTCAAAACAGAGTATCTGATGTCTGTGGATCGCAGTTAATAGCAGCTTTGAGTTTTGCACACTCCAGTTTGAACATTAGAGTTTATTTCTCATGACATGTTCCACTTTCTCACACAGCAGGAAGGAAACGACATCTCAGGCGCGTCTGCATTTCTGAGCCTTCAGTTTGACCATCAGATTTTTTTTTTTTTTGCAGGGTGGTTTTGCCACATTCCTCATTTTTTCAGCTATTTTTCATATTTGCACTGACTCATAAGTGGAAAAACCCTTCCAGTGGATGAATATTTTTGTAAGCAATGAAAGTGTTTTGGCCAATAACCAGATCTTATAATGTATCCTATGCTAAAACCACAGACTCCACTGGGGAATTTGGTGCATTTAAACCTTTCCTCAGCTTTGTGAATACGAGTCAAAACGGCTAATGCCTGAAGATGTACTAAATATGGAGCTCATTACTGGAGATTTTGAATGTTTTGAATAAAAACTACAAAAAAAAAAAATAAAATAAATAAATAAAATTTTTGATTTTGTTTTGTAAATTTTCACACCACAGAAGCTTCTTGAAACTGTTTTGGAAAACAAGCTGATAAAACAGACCACAAGATTTTTGCATGAAAATCTAAATAAATAAATGTTAAAACTGTTATTATTATATTGGTTTAGCAGTGGTGAGATTAATTCTGCCGTTTCCATTTCGAGCAAGAGCAGTTACCTCATGTTGTCTGTGGTTAGGGTAAATTTATACCATCATCTTGTAGTATGATGATACTACAAGAATTTTATGGCCACTCACACCTACAAAACACTGAACACATCTGTAAGCACAGACTTTAGCTTGACAGCAATCTGCTTTTTGCAACTTTGTGACCAAGTCACACTGATGTTGCATTCCTATTTCAGTCCAGTCATCAAGAGTTTTCGTCCAGCAAGGCCCGATCGGTGTTTCCTCCAACCATTTGGTGATAATATGAGGACCTACTTCTACTTAACTTTGGAAAGAAAACATCTGGCTATGGTTATCTAAACTGAGGGGGGGGCATAAGGAAAAATGATCTTTGCGTTTTTGTTTCTCATTTGGGGAGGCTATGTTGCATGAATCACATCTTTTCCAATCTAATCGTAACCAAACCACAAATTCCCTGAAAAGATTTCCCACATTTCAATCTGAGGGCATCAGCAATGCAGCTTCAGAATATGAATATGAAAATATTGTTGGCTTCACCAGCTTTTCCACGTCATGACCCCTAAAGGAGCTTTGTTCGCACAAAGACAATGTTACAAAACATTGCTCCAGCGAACGACGGTTGCCATTCTGCCGCAGGGCTATAAATAAAATGATGAATAAATAAAATTTATTGGCTACTTTCTTTAAATTGAGCTTTCCCCCCCTTCAGCTTCCCTCAAGCTTTCTGAGGGTCTGCTAGCGCCCTCTGGTGATCTCCACATTGAACAGCACGAGTTGTGGAGGGTCAAAATGACCAAGAAAGAAAAGAAAGTAGGACAGAAAAGAGGATGATTTAGAGCTCGAATGAGGCAGACACTAAAAAGTAATGGTCAGGTTGTTAAACGTTACCTTGAATTTGAGTGATTTCACTTTACATGCATGCCTCAACTCCTTCGCTCAGGAGCACAATGTACATATTCAAGTTTGTATCGTCTTGAATGAAGCCTTTTATGAGTAATCGCAAAATTCATGACTGAAAAAAATTCAGTCTGTTACAAGATCCAACTATAAAAGCTGTCACTAAAAGCTAAAATATGATTCTCCCTCTTCCTTCTCTCCAGGTTGTTTTGCAGTTGAATAAGAGTTTATAAAAGTTATAACTCTGTCTAGTTAGGGTTTGGAGAAAACGTTGCCATAAATCTGCAACTGTATGTGCAGCTGAAGTAGCGGTGAATAAAAGTGGACCTGCAGTGAAAGTGCAGCCATGAAGTCTGCAGGTCATTTTGTTGTTTGGGGAGATGTTTGGAACAATCTGCATGGTGGTGAACACACAACCTCTCCGAGGTTTGCAAATACTTTCTGTTGGGGAGGTGAAAAACCCGAGAGGAAACCAGACTTTAACTTTGTTGAAGAACCTTTAGGATTTGCATATGACATCAATTTAGACAAGTTTCATTCTTGAGAAATGGTGATGAGATCTGGTAACTGCTGACCATGCACATTTGAAACACTGCCCTCAGGTTTGAAGTTAAAGAAAAAAGACGGGTTTCTTGAGTTTAGACACTTTGAGGGTGTTTAAGTGAGCGTCACGGTGAACGCAATTACGCACTGCTTGTGAAAGTAAGTCCATTCACGTGGTGACACACTACCAAACATGATGTGTTAGAAAAATAAAAATATAATGATATGCAGAGCCCAGCTGGGCAGCCTCACAGGTTTCCCTGATCCTGCCAGAGCCCTAAATGGTGACCCCGTTTTAAAACTTCAAAAGTATATATTCAAATGTACCTCTCGAGCACAATAACTGCACTAATAGGGTTAGAGTTAGAGTTAGGGTTTGCTCATTTATAAAATAAAAATAAAAATTTTTTCCTAATCCCGTCACACAGCTTTTCGTCTGCATCCGGTGGTCGCTCCGCTGACTGTTTGGACTCGCATGTACGGCTGTAAGTAACTGAGCAGCAGCGTCTAATAAGAAGCTGGAAAGCTGGAGCTCGTGTGATGCCAGAACCCAGACTGCAGACGGCGGAATGCAACCAGCTTCAGGCAGTGCGATGCGCCTCAGAAACGCGCAGTACCTGTGACCCACACTGAAACGGATTCCTGACAGGAAACCGAACAAATGTCCTTCAAGTTCCCCCCAAAATCCAGTGTTTCCTTTCAATGGCAGGGTTTTTCCGGATTCTAAGAATCGAGTTTGATAGGCAGTTGTTAAAAGACTTTTCATTCGCAACTCCAAATGGCACAAAAACATCTGCCGCTAAACAACATAGAGTATCACCAAAAAGCACAGAGTTAACCCGGTGACACATGGTGGCGGCTTGAGATAGAACACAGGATTTATGTGAGAACATCAACAGATTAAAGTCGGTGTTGACCCAAAACATTTAGGTGTCTGGTAGAGAGCTGAGGATGAAAAGGGATTTTATTATTATTTTTCTTTTTTTTACAGATTCGTGCTCTCTTCCAAAAAGGAAACAGAGCGATGTAATAGGATTGAGTTTAGAGCTCTGGAACAAATGTTCTCCACTTAGTCTCAGAAAAAAAAGACAAGGAAAAAAGTATCTTAAGAAACAAAATGTTACCGAAGTAGAAGAAAAACTCGTTATTTGTGAGTCCTACAAGATCTCCAACAGTTTATGAAATATAAGAGTTTTTTTTTTCCTTTTTTGGCTTGGTGAAAACCCGAAAAAACATTTCTTACAATCCAGAGCTTTCAGGTTTTATGTTCCATTAAAGAGCTGTTAAGAAACTAATACTGTACATTCTGTGAAGCTTGTTATAGTAAAGCATGTTCTTCAGCTGGAACCGAAGAAATTCTTCACTATCCATAAGAGTATAAAGCCCAAACCCGATGTTTTAACAGCAAAGGGAAAAGAAGCAGAATTCAGGCCCCATTTGCTAAATTCCACAGATCCTGTTTTATCACTTAAAAAGCAAAAAGAATTCAGCTCACAACTGAAATTGTTTTCCTCTAATCTGCCCTGAAAATTCAATTCCTCTTCACGCTGCTAAAAACCAGAAACCCGTCGACATTTTTCCAGCGGTGCTGCTGACAGATGTGCGGAGCAACAATCCCAACATGTTGAGCCATAACTTGTGCTCAATCCTGTCAAGATGCTGCACAGCTCATTTATTTTAACAAGCACAACCCAGAGTTATTCTTCCCAGGTGGATCTCCTGGATTTTCACTCCTTTTTCTCTCTGCATGAAGAAATATGTCATATATGATATGCAAAAGCTTCCACAACAAACCGTTTCCTCTTTGATTCCAGAACTGCGTTTTAAAGTCATGAAAAATCTATTAAAAAACAACAACCTGAATCAAACATTCGAGTGAACGCATCCGCGATGGACAATCCCATCCGTGAGTGGAAGTGGTGACAGATGACCTTACCTTCGACCGTGGCTGCAGCGGCGGCGTTGGGAGTATCGCCGAGCTCCGAGGAGTTCGCTTTCCAGCAGCTCGGGTGAAAATCTTTGGCTTTTATCTCCAGGTGGGTGGGTCAGAACCCGCGGAGAGACTAGAAGCACTGGATCTGTCCATGCAAGAGTAAAGTGAGGGGAAAACAAGAGAAAACCGCCAGTGGAACATTATGTTTGCAGCAGTGAAGGAGAGCGAAGAGGAGGAGGAGGGGGAAGAAAAAAGAAGAAAAAAGAAAAAGAAAAAGGGAAACCCAACCAGCTGCACCAACTATATATCACGATGAGGAGGAAGATATTCGTTTGACTTGGACCTCTGTGTGCATTCTTCACATGCAGAAAGATTTAAAGGCAGGGTTTGACTTTGGTTAGCCGGCGTTTGCTGAGGTCAAATTCAAGCTGGGAAGGGAGGCTTTTGCGGCTTTTACAGTACATCCATAAGACTTCATAAAACCATCCCACTCTATAAAAAACACCTCAGCCGGGTCAAATTAAATATTTTCTGAAAAAACATATGAGACCACCAGTTACAGTTTAGATTAGTCCCTGCTTTTGGCATCTATAGGTACCACAGCCTAAATCTAGGAATCTTTGAGACTCCTAAAAACCGCTGCACAAGCTAACATCCACATCCATCTCTTTATTTCTGCATATCTGTATGCTAGCGGTTATTATTAAACCAAGATGTCTGCAAAATCAAAAAAATATGAATGCATAAAAATGTCTTTAAGGCTCAATATAAATAAAGAAAATTTTGTCTTTTTTTTTTTTTTTAAAACAGAATAAATTGCATGCATGAACTACATTCAAATTAGTTTTTGGATGAACTGTCTCTTTAAATGAACAAAGAAATGGAACCATGCGCAACTTAAGAAAATCAGGAGTTTCTTCAGATTTCATCCAAATTCTTTGCATCAAAGTAACGAGCAGAGGCAGGGGACCGAACGTTTACACTACCAACAGCTGGTTCGCATTTGAACAATAATTCCTCCTTCTTTTGATTGGGTTGCTATTTTTGGTTCTGCCAGGCGTTCTCATGCAGGAGCTGCTTTCAGAGAAAACATGTTGTTTTTTTTTTCTCTCCTGGCTGATTTCATGGGATTCAAACGTTTGGTTTCATGGAGCAAACCTGCACTTGTTAAACTCATTTCTAAGCAAATAATCCAAAGCTTGACCCGATATTCAGACAGAAAGTGGCATTCAGAGTTAGTTTTGCTTAAAATGACGCCAAAATATTTTAGAAATGATCTCTGCTGCTATTATGTTGAATTTAATTCTGTTTTCCCAGCAGAAAACAAGCAATGAGCTGCATGGAAATACTGACCTCATACCAGTCCACATCCTGAATCCCTGTTCATTTAAGTCTACTATTTACATTTCAGCGCCAAAAAAAACTCACATATTCCTTTAAGTCCATGTTTCATGTTGTACAGTCAACCTTTTTCGTGTTGTTAGATCAGGATTTATGCCACTATCTAGTAATTTAGATCCTGTATGTTTATGGAAAACAAAATCAGCAAAACAGGCGAGAATAATGTAGAAATCTCCAAAGTAGGCGACTCTCTCTGTTGCTAAATTGCTGTTTTCAAAAGATAAGGTAGATCTGACAAACAGAAAAATAAAATTTACAACCGCTTCTTTAAGTCTTGCATGGTGCATGGGTACTAAAATTTGTTTCACATGCTGAAACTCTAATCCTTTTTAAAGGTTTCCCGACACATTGTGGCGACGTTTGCCATCAATGCAGGTCCAGACTGCAGTTACATGATGTCATCGCATGAAACAATGCAAACAAAGTATCGGTTACAGCTGTGGGCATGTGACGAGGTCGAACTGGGATTATTATGTTCCCAGTCAAAACAGACGTCAGTCATCGCTGTCTATAAAACTTCCTTCCAGGAACAGAGCCGCTGAGCTGCTGAGCACTCTGGAGTTTTTCTAATCCTCTCGTCTTGAAGGCTGCTTTAAGTTTGGGTTGCAAGTTGAATGTCCCTGTCAGAGTGTCGCATACTAAAACTTGGTGGTATGAAACACAAAAGCTTTAAGCAGATGTGTTGTTAGACTTTTATCATTCACAGACATATTTATAAATAACATTTTTGGGGAAAAATGTTTTCATAATTAATTCGCTTATTAATAAAAAAAGGTTTAATTAGTAATAAAAATCAGCAAAATTTTAAGCTCCATTTTTTTGTGTTTATTGCCATCACAGTTGCTAGGTAACATGACATATGTCGAGGTGAAGGTGGGAATAAACCTGAGGGTGGGACTGTTCAGTTTCACAACATCTCAGCTTCATATTTAGAGATTTCCAGTCAATCTGCTTTTAATTCCTTCAAACATGGTAAACCACTGAGGATTTGGCATATTTCTGTGTCAGTAGAGTTCTAGAATCCAATAATTTGACAAAAAAACTAAGAAAAAATATCTAATCTAGTATTGAAGAGAGGAGGAACATTGAGGGAATCAGAAAAGGTCAAAAAATGTTCAAAATTGCCATTTTGTGCTGTTTTGTGTTACTGCTGCTGCTAAGAATAATAATCATCAAGTAAAATGAGAACACACATTTTAATTCCCATTCACCAAAACCTACTCAGCAGAGAAGTACTACATGTTCCATCTTCCATCTGTTGCAAACTCTGTGAAATTAATATCCAAATGGACTAGAATCAACTATTACAAAGATTTTAACAGCAGACCTGTTCTTGCAAAGATGTGAGTAACTTATTCATTATTTTTGCCTTCAGTGATGTCAGACCAATTACTCAGCAAAACCAAGGCTCACCAGTTCCACGTGACATCACAGGAAAAGGGTCGTTAGGGCGCCAACCACCTTCACCGACGTTTCCTGCAGACCGCCTCTTCTTCATAAGAGCCCTTTTCTTTCTCTGCCTGCCCGCTGCGTCGTTAATATGTCAAGATGTGGAATGTGGACTCATGACGGCGTGGAGGGCTGTCGTCCTGTGTGTCCTTTTCTGCTTGAATGTTTTTTCAAGCGTGATGCAATGGTCTAGCTTCAGCAGACCAGGAATTATTGCCTATTTCACGCCGTTTTGCTGTTTGCCGCAGACAACGGGAACAGCTTTCGTTCAGAGCAACATGCATTCCAGCTTTATGTAATGGAACTCTTTTGGACATAATCTTTTTTTTTTTTTTTGGGTCATGTAAACTGACCCAAGATGTGTTTGCACTGCTCTATCCATTCCATTGAGGTCATTTATCTGAATGAACTGCAAGAACCCTTTTGGGAGATGGATAATTGTTTGTAATGGCAGCAAAAAAAAAAAAAAAAAAAAAAACATTACCTTCCAGCCACAGTATGTTCTTAGTTATATGTAAATAAAAAAACCTCAATAATATTTTGGCCTTTCTGTGTCTTGTAGACATGGATAAAATCTTGTTAACCTGGAATGCCTTTTACTCCCTTGCATTATGGATATATGAACCTGCACAGCCAATGCACAATGTACCACAGTGCAAAAATATTAGTATTATAAAGAGCTTGCCCAACTTTTATTGAACTTGTATGCCAGTTCAGAGTGGCACAGACAAAAAACAAAAAACAAATGTACCTCCAGTGGAGCAAAACCCTGCACCCTGAAGTTCAGAGCTCACTGTTGCAGGTGAGCTCTGAACTACGGCAGCAGTTATTAGTTGAACAAAAACTTCTCAAAAGTGATTGTAATGCACAGTTGCAGAACTGTATGTGGTAGAGCATTTGACTGCAGATCAAGAGGTCTCTGGTTCAATTCCAGATGCCCCCTCCTTTCTCATTGGTATGTTGGATTTGGTCTGAAAGACGATGGGCTTTGACAACAAGCCTTTAAATCCTGACACCATGCTAGGTAGTATTGTTTTGTGGGTCAATTATACCTCACGTGCTCAGCCGAAAACCTTTAAAGTTTTAAACCAGTTGATGAACACGGAAATTAATCATATCTACTAATATGTACATGCCGGGACAGACATTTCTGTGAAGATGCTAAGGAACATGAACATCATTGAACACAAGGGGGTATAGCTCAGTGGTAGAGCATTTGACTGCAGATCAAGAGGTCTCTGGTTCAATTCCAGATGCCCCCTCCTTTCTCATTGGTATGTTGGATTTGGTCTGAAAGACGATGGGCTTTGACAACAAGAGTTTAAATCCTGACACACTTACACCATCCTGGGCATTATGGTTTTGTGGGTCACATGCTCAGCGGTAGGCCTTCAAATGGTGTTCATCTACATTCTTAGAATAAGTTCTGTGCGAAAACACTGGGGAATATGGAGTGTGATAGATGTAAGGGGGTATAGCTCAGTGGTAGAGCATTTGACTGCAGATCAAGAGGTCTCTGGTTCAAATCCGGATGCCCACACATTTCTCATTGGTATGTTGGTTTGGTCTGAACAAAGATGGGCATTGACCACAAGTCTTTAAATCCTGACACCATGCTAGGTAGTATTGTTTTGTGGGTCAAATATACCTCATGTGCTCAGCCGAAAACCTTTAAAGTTTTAAACCAGTTGATGAACACGGAAATTAATCATATCTACTAATATGTACATGCCGGGACAGACATCTCTGTGAAGATGCTAAGGAACATGAACATCATTGAACACAAGGGGGTATAGCTCAGTGGTAGAGCATTTGACTGCAGATCAAGAGGTCTCTGGTTCAAATCCGGATGCCCCCTCCTTTCTCATTAGTATGTTGGATTTGGTCTGAAAGACGATGGGCTTTCACAACAAGAGTTTAAATCCTTACACCATCCTGGGCAGTACGGTTTTGTGGGTCACATGCTCAGCGGTAGACCTTTAAATTTTGACCAAATTGTGTTCATCTACATTCTTAGAATAAGTTCTGTGCGAAAACACTGGGGAATATGGAGCATGGTTAATGTAAGGGGGTATAGCTCAGTGGTAGAGCATTTGACTGCAGATCAAGAGGTCTCTGGTTCAATTCCAGATGCCCCCTTTTTTCTCATTGGTATGTTGGTTTGGTCTGAATGAATATGGTCTTTGACAACAAGTGTTCAAATCCTGTTTCCCTGACACAATGCTGGGCAGTGAGGGTTAAATACACTCATGTGCTAAGCTTCTGGACTTTAAAGTTTTAAACCTGTCGATGAACAGGGAAATCAATCATATCTACTAATATTTTACATGCGGGACAGAGATCTCTGTGAAGATGCTAAGGAATGTGGAGGTCCTTTAACTAAAGGGGGTATAGCTCAGTGGTAGAGCATTTGACTGCAGATCAAGAGGTCGCTGGTTCAAATCCGGATGCCCCTCCTTTCTCATTAGTATGTTGGATTTGGTCTGAAAGACGATGGCTTTCACAACAAGAGTTTAAATCCTTACACCATCCTGGGCAGTACGGTTTTGTGGGTCACATGCTCAGCGGTAGACCTTTAAATTTTGACCAAATTGTGTTCATCTACATTCTTAGAATAAGTTCTGTACGAAAAAACCGGGAATATGGAGCATGGTTAATGTAAGGGGGTATAGCTCAGTGGTAGAGCATTTGACTGCAGATCAAGAGGTCTCTGGTTCAATTCCAGATGCCCCCTTGTTTCTCGTTGGTTTGGTCTGAATGAATATGGTCTTTGACAACAAGTGTTCAAATCCTGTTTCCCTGACACAATGCTGGGCAGTATGGTTTTGTGGGTTAAATACACCTCATGTGCTAAGCTTCTGGACTTTAAAGTTTTAAACCTGTCGATGAACAGGGAAATAAATCATATCTACTAATATTTTACATGCCGGGACAGACATCTCTGTGAAGATGCTAAGGAATGTGGAGGTCCTTTAACTAAAGGGGGTATAGCTCAGTGGTAGAGCATTTGACTGCAGATCAAGAGGTCGCTGGTTCAAATCCGGATGCCCCCTCATTTCTCATTGGTATGTTGGATTTGGTCTTAACAAAGATGGGCATTGACCACAAGTCTTTAAATCCTGACACCATGCTAGGTAGTTTTGTTTTGTGGGTCAATTATACCTCACGTGCTCAGCGGAAGACCTTTAAAGTTTTAAACCAGTTGATGAACAGGGAAATTAATCATATCTACTAATATGTACATGCCGGGACAGACATCTCTGTGAAGATGCTAAGGAATGTGGAGGTCCTTGAACTAAAGGGAGTATAGCTCAGTGGTAGAGCATTTGACTGCAGATCAAGAGGTCTCTGGTTCAAATCCGGATGCCCACACATTTCTCATTGGTATGTTGGTTTGGTCTGAACAAAGATGGGCATTGACCACAAGTCTTTAAATCCTGACACCATGCTAGGTAGTATTGTTTTGTGGGTCAAATATACCTCATGTGCTCAGCCGAAAACCTTTAAAGTTTTAAACCAGTTGATGAACAGGAAATTAATCATATCTACTAATATGTACATGCCGGGACAGACATCTCTGTGAAGATGCTAAGGAACATGAACTCATTGAACACAAGGGGGTATAGCTCAGTGGTAGAGCATTTGACTGCAGATCAAGAGGTCTCTGTTCAAATCCGGATGCCCCCTCCTTTCTCATTAGTATGTTGGATTTGGTCTGAAAGACGATGGGCTTTCACAACAAGAGTTTAAATCCTTACACCATCCTGGGCAGTACGGTTTGTGGGTCACATGCTCAGCGGTAGACCTTTAAATTTTGACCAAATTGTGTTCATCTACATTCTTAGAATAAGTTCTGTGCGAAAACACTGGGGAATATGGAGCATGGTTAATGTAAGGGGGTATAGCTCAGTGGTAGAGCATTTGACTGCAGATCAAGAGGTCTCTGTTCAATTCCAGATGCCCCCTTTTTTCTCATTGGTATGTTGGTTTGGTCTGAATGAATATGGTCTTTGACAACAAGTGTTCAAATCCTGTTTCCCTGACACAATGCTGGGCAGTGAGGGTTAAATACACCTCATGTGCTAAGCTTCTGGACTTTAAAGTTTTAAACCTGTCGATGAACAGGGAAATCAATCATATCTACTAATATTTTACATGCCGGGACAGAGATCTCTGTGAAGATGCTAAGGAATGTGGAGGTCCTTTAACTAAAGGGGGTATAGCTCAGTGGTAGAGCATTTGACTGCAGATCAAGAGGTCGCTGGTTCAAATCCGGAAGCCCCCTCCTTTCTCATTAGTATGTTGGATTTGGTCTGAAAGACGATGGGCTTTCACAACAAGAGTTTAAATCCTTACACATCCTGGGCAGTACGGTTTTGTGGGTCACATGCTCAGCGGTAGACCTTTAAATTTTGACCAAATTGTGTTCATCTACATTCTTAGAATAAGTTCTGTACGAAAAAAACCGGGAATATGGAGCATGGTTAATGTAAGGGGGTATAGCTCAGTGGTAGAGCATTTGACTGCAGATCAAGAGGTCTCTGGTTCAATTCCAGATGCCCCCTTGTTTCTCGTTGGTTTGGTCTGAATGAATATGGTCTTTGACAACAAGTGTTCAAATCCTGTTTCCCTGACACAATGCTGGGCAGTATGGTTTTGTGGGTTAAATACACCTCATGTGCTAAGCTTCTGGACTTTAAAGTTTTAAAACCTGTCGATGAACAGGGAAATAAATCATATCTACTAATATTTTACATGCCGGGACAGACATCTCTGTGAAGATGCTAAGGAATGTGGAGGTCCTTTAACTAAAGGGGGTATAGCTCAGTGGTAGAGCATTTGACTGCAGATCAAGAGGTCTCTGGTTCAAATCCGGATGCCCCATTTCTCATTGGTATGTTGGATTTGGTCTTAACAAAGATGGGCATTGACCACAAGTCTTTAAATCCTGACACCATGCTAGGTAGTTTTGTTTTGTGGGTCAATTATACCTCACGTGCTCAGCGGAAGACCTTTAAAGTTTTAAACCAGTTGATGAACAGGGAAATTAATCATATCTACTAATATGTACATGCCGGGACAGACATCTCTGTGAAGATGCTAAGGAATGTGGAGGTCCTTGAACTAGCTAGCTCAGTGGTAGAGCATTTGACTGCAGATCAAGATGTCGCTGGTTCAAATCCAGATGCCCTCTCGTTTCTCATTGGTATGTTGGATTTGGTCTGAACAAAGATGGGCATTGACCACAAGTCTTTAAATCCTGACACCATGCTAGATAGTATTGTTTTGTGGGTCAAATATACCTCATGTGCTCAGCCGAAAACCTTTAAAGTTTTAAACCAGTTGATGAACAGGGAAATTAATCATATCTACTAATATCTACATGCCGGGACAGAGATCTCTGTGAAAATGCTAAGGAACATGAACATCATTGAACACAAGGGGGTATAGCTCAGTGGTAGAGCATTTGACTGCAGATCAAGAGGTCGCTGGTTCAATTCCAGATGCCCCCTCCTTTCTCATTAGTATGTTGTATTTGGTCTGAAAGACGATGGGCTTTCACAACAAGAGTTTAAATACTGACACACTTACACCATCCTGGGCAGAATGGTTTTGTGGGTCACATGCTCAGCGGTAGACCTTTAAATTGTGACCAAATTGTGTTCATCTACATTCTTAGAATATGTTCTGTGCGAAAACACTGGGGAATATGGAGCATGGTTAATGTAAGGGAGTATAGCTCAGTGGTAGAGCATTTGACTGCAGATCAAGAGGTCTCTGGTTCAATTCCAGATGCCCCCTCCTTTCTCATTGGTATGTTGCATTTGGTCTGAATGAAGATGGGCATTGACCACAAGCCTTTAAATCCTGACACCATGCTAGGTAGTATTGTTTTGTGGGTCAAATATACCTCATGTGCTCAGCCGAAACCTTTAAAGTTTTAAAACCAGTTGATGAACAGGAAATTAATCATATCTACTAATATGTACATGCCGGGACAGACATCTCTGTGAAGATGCTAAGGAACATGAACATCATTGAACACAAGGGGGTATAGCTCAGTGGTAGAGCATTTGACTGCAGATCAAGAGGTCTCTGGTTCAATTCCAGATGCCCCCTTTTTTCTCATTGGTATGTTGGTTTGGTCTGAATGAATATGGTCTTTGACAACAAGTGTTCAAATCCTGTTTCCCTGACACAATGCTGGGCAGTATGGTTTTGTGGGTTAAATACACCTCATGTGCTAAGCTTCTGGACTTTAAAGTTTTAAACCTGTCGATGAACAGAGAAATAAATCATATCTACTAATATTTTACATGCCGGGACAGACATCTCTGTGAAGATGCTAAGGAATGTGGAGGTCCTTTAACTAAAGGGGGTATAGCTCAGTGGTAGAGCATTTAACTGCAGATCAAGAGGTCTCTGGTTCAAATCCGGATGCCCCCTCATTTCTCATTGGTATGTTGGATTTGGTCTGAAAGACGATGGGCTTTCACAACAAGAGTTTAAATCCTGACACACTTACACCATCCTGGGCATAATGGTTTTGTGGGTCACATGCTCAGCGGTAGACCTTTAAATTTTGACCAAATTGTGTTCATCTACATTCTTAGAATAAGTTCTGTGCGAAAACACTGGGGAATATGGAGCATGGTTAATGTAAGGGGGTATAGCTCAGTGGTAGAGCATTTGACTGCAGATCAAGAGGTCTCTGGTTCAAATCCAGATGCCCCCTCATTTCTCATTGGTATGTTGGATTTGGTCTGAATGAAGATGGGCATTGACCACAAGCCTTTAAATCCTGACACCATGCTAGGTAGTATTGTTTTGTGGGTCAAATATACCTCATGTGCTCAGCCGAAAACCTTTAAAGTTTTAAACCAGTTGATGAACAGGGAAATTAATCATATCTACTAATATGTACATGCCGGGACAGACATCTCTGTGAAGATGCTAGGAACATGAACATCATTGAACACAAGGGGGTATAGCTCAGTGGTAGAGCATTTGACTGCAGATCAAGAGGTCTCTGGTTCAAATCCAGATGCCCCCTCCTTTCTCATTGGTATATTGGATTTGGTCTGCAAGACGATGGGCTTTGACAACAAGAGTTTAAATCCTGACACACTCACACCATCCTGGGCTGTATGGTTTTGTGGGTCACATGCTCAGCGGTAGACCTTCAAATTTTGACCAAATGGTGTTCATCTACATTCTTAGAATAAGTTCTGTATGAAAATACCAGGGAATATGGAGCATGGTTAATGTAAGGGGGTATAGCTCAGTGGTAGAGCATTTGACTGCAGATCAAGAGGTCTCTGGTTCAATTCCAGATGCCCCCTTGTTTCTCGTTGGTTTGGTCTGAATGAATATGGTCTTTGACAACTAGTGTTCAAATCCTGTTTCCCTGACACAATGCTGGGCAGTGAGGGTTAAATACACCTCATGTGCTAAGCTTCTGGACTTTAAAGTTTTAAACCTGTCGATGAACAGGGAAATAAATCATATCTACTAATATTTTACATGCCGGGACAGAGATCTCTGTGAAGATGCTAAGGAATGTGGAGGTCCTTGAACTAAAGGGAGTATAGCTCAGTGGTAGAGCATTTGACTGCAGATCAAGAGGTCGCTGGTTCAAATCCGGATGCCCTCTCGTTTCTCATTGGCATGTTGTTTGGTCTGAATGAAGATGGGCTTTGACAACAAGTCTTTAAATCCTTTAAAATTTATTGGACACGCCAACAGGAAAGTGTGTTTGAGAGAAATGAAAGATATGCAATAAAATCCATCAGTCCAGGACTCAAACCTGTGACAGTTGCATCAAGGACTAAGGCCTTGATCGATGTGTCACACTTTACTCTTCCACCATGGCTAGCCCGGTTCTCATTCTACTGGAGAAATCCAACTCAATGGAAGAAAGTGCAGTCAGACAAATGAAGAGAAATCGGAAGTGCATATTTAAATAAAATGTCTGAACTTCCAAACTTGATAAGTAAATAAAATTTTTTGGAAAATATTAGTGGAGCAAATACACTGTTGACTTTGAACATAACTGTAAATATCTCCCACCCAGGGAATTGAAGAAATACGATCTGTACAATTGTTAAAATTGTTATTCCTCCTCGGACCAAAAATAAAAAGGTTGTGGCAGCTCACTGAGTTTTATGTAAATGTAGACATGTTGGCTTTTAAATGCAGTCTGAAACCCCTCCAGCCTCATGCTCTTCCTTTTCTTCCCTGGGATCTTCCTAATTTCAGTGAAAATGGGTTCAGTTTGTTCCAAAGAAACAGCTTTGTGATGCTGTAATCAATACAACGAAATGTGTGAAACAATATATGTTAAGAAAAAAAGAAAAGCAGAGAGCCAACCTTTCTCTGCAGTCTTTGAAACATCCAGACAAATTAATATATTTACAGACATGATTGATGGATTCTTGTTCTCCCCCCAAGTCACGTCGGTCTCACGGCAATGGGTGGTGAGACGTTACCACCATGTCCTTTATGAGGCATGCACTTTATTTTAACTATTAATAGAACCGAACCACAGGTATTTTGGCCCCATCCTCTGAACGGCTTAAACATTTTTTAACATTCTTTCAAGTATTTTTGAGAAGCGTCGAAAACCAGAAACGGTACGTCTTTTGAATTCGACAGTAAAAAGCTGAACAGTTCCCCGCATGTGTGTGCAGTGAAGCCACAAAGAGCTGCTTCACGTCTACCCTTCAGCCCGTAAACAGGCTCATTTGTGCAATTTGCGTGCGTTAGAAACCGAAAGCCGAGCCCAGATTCTGCTGATTGCGGAGTTAATGAAACCCACACTCAGATGTGATGCAAAGGCAGTTCCTCGACAATTGAGAAAAATGTGTTCATTAACATCTGTTTACGCGCAAGCGTCCAGAAACAGCAATCTGAAGGCAGCCAGAAGTAACAAAAGCTGAAAAAGACATTCCTCTTAGAAGCAGGGTAAACTAACACCGGCTTCCTTCAGTTGTACAGGCGTAGACAATTTGGCTTCAATATGAATGATTGAAAACTTGGCACAAAAAAAATTGGACATGACTTACAGAGTCTGCTGCATCAAATTAATGAATAAACATTAAACATAGAATCTTCCTGGCTTGCATCCGAATGCATCTTCAGGTTACCTGAAAAGAAGCAGAATTATTATTTTTCTTTCCTGCAAATCGCGTTTATATTCACATTTCACCTCCATTCTCCACTCAGACGTTCACTGGTCTGAACTGGGCAACCTCCGGTGTTGTGTAAATTCTAGTCGAGTTCCTGAACGACCCATCTCGCATCAGGCTGTTACTCCAAAAAACATTTAGAGGAAAAAAAGCAACAACCCCCCCACCCCCAAAAAAAAACAGCCAGGCCAAAACTGACAGAATAATAAGACGACTGAAGCCAGACTAGAAAAGGAAAGAAACGGACACGCAGCCTGCACTTCCTGAGCAGCGTGGTTCTGTCTGCACCCTGTTTGTCCAGCTTTGATGCACTTTTTCAGAAGCCAAAAGAGCAATTTGCCAGTAACTCAGGCCAAAATAATAAAGACGCTGCTTTGACTGGAGCGGAGAAAGTTCCAGAGCTCTGCTTCACTCTGTTGTGATTTTGGTCTGAAATTGTTTACTATACAAAGTCTTGAATTTGGAGCATCTCTATGAAACCGACAGCTCCAGTTAAGAGATGATACCAATGATCAGCAGAGGAAAACATTTGGTTGACCGTCAAAACGTTTTGCAACCGTCAACAAATTTGACTTCACCCGTCAGGTATGCATGCTCTTATTTTGAAAGGGTAAAGACTGTTTACACAGCAGTTCCATTTCCTCTCCCGTCTGTTGCTCTCTTTAAGAAAGTGAGCAAATTGCAAGCATGCTACGAACCAACAAATGAGGTGTGAAACAACCAACCCAGAATGTGAAGTTACTAAGTCCAAGCTCAACTCGACTGCAACCGATTTTCAAAATTCAAAAACAAAACCAGCTGAAAGTTACACTGGTACGTTTGTGAGAGGTCTTAACATTTACATCAAGAAGGATAAGAAAATGATTAAATCCAAGACTTTATTTCCCACCATGTTTACAGTCGAGGCTGAGAAGTTGGGAACCACATTAGAGGCTCCGTTCCAATCCCAGTTTGGAATTTCATTACAACTGGCATCGAACACGGTCGAGGGATTCACACCTTGCCTCCACGCTGAGACTTGGAGCCACTTGCATGTTCTCTGCCCGGCTATGGCGGAGCTGGCACAGTTTCTCACGCGCGTCTCCTTGAGTCTCGTTCTTGCTCACTCGGTTTTCCTTGGCAGTTGCCGAGAGCGCGCCGTCCTGCTTCAGACTCCAAGCAAAACAGAACAGAAACTTCACAAGGGAGACAGAAAGCTCAAATAGACTGAAACTAAATAATTTGGTCACACGGATATTTGTCGACTGTCTGGTGACCAATTGGAGACATTCTTGTCCTTCGGAAACTGAGATAAAACGATGATGTTCATTTTCAACGCTGTAAAACAGAATATGCTGCACCAAACCTCTTCCCCAAAATTATTCAGACAATAAAGCATCCTGATAGAATAAATGAAAATCAGGCCATTTTTCAACTAAAAAGTAGACAGATTGAGACTGTGTACCTCTAGCCAGTATGACATTGATGTTATGTGTTGACAGACTCTTGCTACAGATTCCAGAAATTCTTTATTTAGACATTTAGTTAAGAGGACAAAGATATGTTGAAAAAACTCAAAATTAAAAATAAAACCCAACAGACCTAAGACCCAAGAGATAGGCAAGAAAACATACAATAAAATTCTTGGCCAAGGAAGATATGAACCAGTTGGACAGATCCACACTTTCTTTCTATGCAAAGCACATCAACCTTAGAATATAACCCAGAAGAAGCACAGCTAGCAAACAAAGTCAATTCAGATTTGTGAGGCTGCCAGCAATTTAAATGTTGTGGCCCAATCAGAACTGCACAAAAATTGAAAATTAAAATCACTCCATCACAGAATACAGTCAACACTGAGTTAGCCGAGGGCTTTTGGCAAGCTAATCAGAAGTAGCAAACTTGATTCTTAATGATACTGGAGAACAAAAAAAGTTGAAAGCTATTTAATAAAAAAAAAAACAACTTTTTTTAAATATGCATATTAAAGTTTAACACTCCTCCAAATAAAAGAGGTAATACAGCCTCCAATTCAAACAGCTGGTCTAGCTTTAGCTTCTGTTAGCGATGCGTTTGGATCGCCTCAGTCCAGCCACAGGCTGCTGGGATTTCACTGGCGCCTTCTGTTCCCTTCTCTCTCTTATCTTTACCAGCTTCACTGGGTCTCCTTTCCCTGCTCCAGATTTCTGTTTTGACACTTCTGATCCTGGCTGAACTACGTTAACACTCTCCTCATTCTTGGTGGATTTTGGTCTCGATTTACATGCAGTTTTGTCAACACGCGATTTAACAGCCTTCCTTTGGCGTTGCTGATGGCGTCCTTCACCACTCGCAGGTTGGGGCTTTTCAGGATCCTCCTTCAACTCTTCACCTTTGTCTACAGAAGAAAATACAGAATAAGTATTTCACAGCGTTACAATTCAACTGAGAAACAAGCACTGTAAAAGCACTAACTTCCTGCTGGAGGAGGTCTGATTTCAGAACTGTCAATTTTCTCATCAGCTCCAGAATCTTCAGCTGAAAGTCAGAATGGTTTACTACAGCAGTTAAATGGAAATGTTTTCAGCAGAATCAGGTTACAAGCAAAACAATTAGTCAATTGAGTTAGTGGCTGTTTGGTTCTCATTTCTTGCCCTATGGCGAGCAGAAACCAATCACCAGATCCATGTTCCTCCCAACCTTTGGCAAGTTGTTTGCTGCTAAAAAATGGGGATGGTGCAGGTCTGCCAGGTAAAAATATAATAGCCACTCACTGTTTTAATCTGTAGAAGTGTAAGAGTACATTAAAGGAACGCCATTGTCAATGCTAACCACGTCAACCTCTACGACTGACGGGTATCCTTGGGAGCAACAACCCAGGTAAAAGGCATTTCTTACCTCCTCACTGGCAACTTGCATTTCAAGATGGCCTCTCTCTTCAGCTTCTTTCTTGAACCTTAAACATTTCCAGGTCATTTTAAACGGGAGTCTCACTGTAAACATTTAAAGAGGCATTTCGTTGAAGGCATTACGTTTCTGCAGCAGTTGCCTCCATCACTGCAATGACTTTCTTTTTTTGGTCAGTTAATCTTTGGATTTCTTCCATTTTGATGAGAGCCAGAAGTGACTTTGTATCCAGATGTGTGAAGTCAGAAGGTGAGGTCTCTCTCAGGACCAGTTTGGCCCAGTTGGCCAGATCGTCACTCGACGGGATCTGAAGGGGAAAACATGGGAATTTATTCTTCAACGTGGACAAGGACCGGCTATGTTAGAGCTCCAACTTGTCCCTCTAGTTACGGCAACATTGACGCACTTTAAAAGTTATTGTCACAATTGAAATGTGTTGAATGCCTAATTTGTGGACATTTTAGCAACATTCTTATAGAAGCCGTTGCACACTGTAATCCAGAAAACCTTACCAGGCTGAAGGTGGCCTGCGTCGTCGCCCTAGACACAAGTGCAAGCTCCAACATCTTCACCTCCATTTTCAGCAGGGCCTGAGTCTCTGCCAGTTGTTCCTGTGGACAGTTTCACTCTTCAAGAGAGGACGATTCACCTGTGACAGACTTCTGCCAGAGACCAAAACTACCTGAAGCTTTTTTACATGTTCTTCCTCTGCCTTTTTTCTGATGAAGTTTAGGTCATCAGGAGTGAGATGGTACCCCTTCATGCCCTTCAGCATAGTATAAGGGTTCTCTAAATTTAAACACAACGAGGCAGTAGTGAGAAGGCAGGTCATTTATTTCAAGAGGGACATCCAAGAGTCAAGTTACCCATTTTAAGACTGCTACAACCAAACACCTTAACATCTCCATCTGCCTGTGAAGAGAGAAGAGTTGAGTCAGTCACGAGAGCTGAAGTAATGACAAGCAATAACTGGTGAAGTCATTGCTTGACTGTAGGGCAAGCAATGCACCTTTGCGTTGCTGTTCGGCATCACAGGTTCCACATCCTCAAAATCCAAATGTTTCTTTACACTCATCATAGGAGGAGTGCGGGGCAGCTGGCGACCTGATGGGATGTGATTTGCACTGCGCAGTACAACTTCAAAGAGACCCTCTTCCATTTTTTTCTGCTTTTGGGAAGGAACAAAAACAACAGTACCACCGAACTCAAGCTCTAAGACTTTGGATAAATACAGCAACATAAACCAAGGGTAAAACTTTACATTTCAAACTTACTGGTTCCTCTAGTTGTTTGCTGAGAACTTCCACAAGTCACCATAAATAGCAGCACGACTGACTTTTGTCAGTCAGCTATCACCTCATGATTGCTTTCAGCTGATTCAGAGCGGCCTGCTGTTCTGTTTTTGGCCACCAGATGGAGGCAGAGCACAGAAAAACCTTTTGAGAATGAGCTAGGAACAGTACTGTGATTGAAAGTGTATTTTTACAAAGGTAAAACTATGGAAGTAAATATGTGTCATCAGGATTTGAATAAAAAGTGCCTCTGAAATTTGAATGTTGTATATTAGTGTTTACTTTTTCAGTGTTAAAATAGATTCCGAATATATTTTTCACCTAAACAAAAATTCAGTGTCATTATTTGTACATGGTTGTAATTTTCATATGTTACAAAAAATTCACATTCCTATTTCAAAGTGATAAAATTTTCAGGGTACATATTTTTCCAGTTTAATTTTTCAGCGTTAAAAAAATTCAGCATATAAAAATGTAAACTTTCAAAATTCAAATGCAATATTTTCAATATCCTCAAATCCAACCTGCACTCAATTCAGCGTCTAAAAATTCGCTGCTAAAAATGACGAGGTTACTTCCGGTCACAGACATGAGCAATGGATGTCAGATTCCAACACCCAGCCAATCACAAGACACCGCCGCCATATTGAAGAAATAACAGCATCACTGAGGTTGGCGCCATGGAGGCAAACACTAACCCAATGGCGAGTTTAATGCTTTCATATTTCTGTAGTACATTTTATTTTGCGCCTGAAGTTTGATAAATTATCTTGAAGCTTGATTTGAAACACGGGTTTGGTCCGTTGTTAGTGCTGCCATATTACTTCTTGTTACCTCCTAGCATCCCAGCTACCCAATTTCCCCTGTTTTATTCAAAAAAGAAAGAAATCTTTAAAGAGAAATGATGAGTGGAGACTTTCTGGGTTGTTTGAATGTTGTCTTAGGTGAGTCTGAGACAAGCAGTCATTACTAAAGTCCTAATTTTTATGGAGATGCTACTGCTAATATAGGAAGCTAATATGGCTGCCTTGGGAGCTTCAAGTGAACACTTCCTGCATTATCTTTAACCCACACCCCCATTCTGTTTAGTTATTTTATTGTTATGGTGACTTCATTTATGAATGAATTAATAAATTTATTGTCATTACAACATAATACAAAATACCAGTTACCTACCAAACGCCAAGAATTCCTTGTCACTACAGAAATTACAAATATTTCTGTGACTGGCTTTGGCTTGCTTTGAATGATCAACCTATTAAAAAAAATAAATTTAAGCTGTAACAATTCTTTGTGAAGGAGCTTTGTTAAAATGAACGTTTTGTTGAAATGTAGAATCAATTACATTTTCTGATGTCGGATCACATGTCCGATACATATTATAATCATATGCATTACTCATTAGTTCTCTAATTCATCTAGTTTTGTCAAAATCAAATTAGTGTAACAATGTTCAGAGTAGATATTTCATTTCTCTGAGTCGGTACTGTTTGTACAGGCAGTTTTAAATATGAAACTGAAATTGTTTTGATGCAAAATTTGATTGATACTATGCTTGAAGTACTACAAAAAAAAATTGCATAAGACAGACTAACTTTCTGCATCAAATTTCTTATGATGCAAGAAATTTAAAGTCCTACAACAATGTGCAAATTACATTATATTGACGTTTAGATGCTGCCAAAAAAATAAATAAAATGAGAGCAGCTCCAAATACGATGTGTGAGCTTTTTACTTTCATTTCAGCAGGAGCAAAATTCACAAGTTAAATCGGCTTTAACAAGCTTAAAAACAAAAAACAAAAAATGTTCTGATCTTACCTTCAATAAAGATTCCCAACCAGAGAAATACACAGCGTGACATTCTGTGCGCCAGAATTTCAAATTCTTCTTCTTCTTTTCTATTATGGCGGATCGCAAGCAACTTTAAGGTGCATACCCCCACCTACTAAACGCGAGTGTGTAGTGACAGTATTCTACATCAGTCAGATTTTATTTTTAAATTTTGTATTTAAATAGTGCTTTCCTTATTATGCAAATATCCATTATTTTTTCATCATTTCCCAGTATTCCTTTCAAACTCCATTCTTGATCTGTCCTTCCAACAGATTGTGTTGTGTCAGTTCTGACTGAGATTAATAAAGTATATTCATTCATTCATTTACAACAAAACGGCTGAAAAAGAACATAAAAAATAATGCACTTTTTTTTTTTACATCTATTTGAAGATACTTTGTTTTTCTTTGCCTGTAATTCCAAGTTTACGTAGTTTTAAATGAATGTAAAAGAAAAGAGACAAAAATCTTGATTTCTCTGTTTTGTTAAATCTTTATTTCAATATCAAATTTAAAACATTATACTTTCTGGCTTTACATCATGGAGTTACAAAGATTCAAAATATTTAAAGTCCTCATAGATTCACAGTTTCTTTTTGATCAACAGCAGCAACTTTGACATTTGTCTAATTTGTTATGTAGATGCATTCATTAACTTCAGTAAAACAACAATAACAAACATTCTCTATATTTTTTTGAAAAATAAAAAAAAACATTTTTAAAACAAAGAAATGTGAGACCCATTACTTCAAAAAAAGCAGGAAAACAATCAGGCAATACTTGAAGAGGTGCAAGTATGTTTTTGTTTTTAATGTTTAAGGACATGGTTACAAAAAATGTTTTGTCACCATCTTTGATCAAATTTGGTGGAAAAACCAAGAAAAGCATAACTGAGAACAACACAAAATCAGAAAACATTTGATGCTCTTGCACTTGTAAACACTGATTGTTGTTCAATGGAACAGAGACAAAAACTCGATTATCGGTTTTCTTCCTATTAACTTCAGGAATAGCTGCCTAATCGGTCAGATATTGCTGAGTTACCCAAACAAAAAGGTCAAAATTTAGTGTTCCTGTTGTTATGGCGATGGATATAACCCACCGTTTAGTTTTTGTTTTTCAGGTGATCGTTGTCTGAGGTTTTAGCTCGACGCTGGTGAGACGTTCATCCTTAAAATGAATCACAATATGTTAGTAAGACACTAACGGTCCTGGACATTGGAAACTGATGTTCTTTATATCATGTGAGGGAGGAATAGATCGATCAAATCCTTACTTCTGGTTTTCTGTGGAGTCCTCTGAAGGTTTCTTATTCCTGTGGTTGATTTAACAGTCAGCAAAGAAATGTTTTGAGACTTTAGTGAGGAAAAAAAAACTGAGCAACAAAACCACTGATGGACGTACCTTCTCTGAAATCTTATTCCGAGCAGGATGGCTAAACAAACCACGACTGCCATGAGAGCAGCAATCAAAGGCAATTCTTTAAAGCAAAAAAAAAAGAGAGATGAGATACATTTCAATGACAGAAAGAATGGAAAACTCCATATGCGGGAATCTCGACATGTACTTACGATGGGTGTGGCAATACGATCGACATTGTTTGACCAACCCTGACAAATGAGATTAAAACACGTAAAATAGACCAGTCACTGAAAAAGAATCCAACGAGAGCCTTCCAAACGGTTCCTCACCATCATCAGACGTCTCTGAGAGTCCAGGAACGATGACCAGCAGATCTCTGAGAGCAGCAGAGTCCAGTGATACTGAACATCCAACCTGTGTGATGTTGAGAGCTGAGAGCAGAGCTGTAGTGGTGGAAGTGATGGTACCGTTTGTGTTGGTCTCTCTGCTGGTGTTATAGTGAGAGAAGTTGAGGTTCTGATGGAGAACAGTCAGTGTTACCATGGGAACAGGTCGACCTGTGGCTGAACAGGTCACCACCGACCCTGGAGGAGAGTCTGATCTGCTGACATCAATGAAGGGTCCATGCAGCTCTGTGGAGAGAACAGAGATCAGGATTAATATCTAGTTGTAGAAGTTAAATCTATGAAACTTTCAGGTTCTCACCATAAACCTTCAGACATGTTTCAGCTGTCAGAGCTCCATCAGGATAGGCATTAAACAGACACAGGTAACATCCTGCATCCTGCTCCGTAACATTCCTGATAACTATCGAGATCTTCCGCAGTCCAGCTTCTGTAAACTGAACTTTATCTTTAAATCCATCATTCACTGTTTCACCAAAATACTCGCTGTAGGAAACAATATTCCTCTCTCTTTTCTCCAAGACCTTCTGCCAGGTGACCTGCTGGACGTCTTTAGTTTCCATCAGCTGACAGCTGAGAGGAACATCTTCTCCTACTGCTGCCAACACCGTCTGCTGGTTTTGGATCAGAACTGCTAGACCTGTATGAAGGAGATCAGATGACCTGTATCTGGCTTTTATGACAAATGTTTCACTTTTTGTGACAAATGTTTCACTTTGTCATCTCAAAACCACAAACTTCAATATAGAGTTGAATGTTGTAGATATGCAACAGTTGCAGCATGAATGAGCCATTTTGATAGTCAAAGTGGGCAGAAAGGTCCAGTAGTCATTAAAGGGCAAGTTGTAACTAACTGCTAAAAACGAGTTGATATCACATGTTTCACTTTTATTTGTAATGCAGTCAGTTGCACTTTATTGTCCTGTAGGGGTAATAAAGTGAAGCAGATTCAGCAGAAATGCATGCCACACTTTTCAGATTTATATTTGTAAAAAAAAAAAAAAAAAAAAAAGAATCTCTTGCATTAAATATGCTTGAGTTTGAAATAGGACAAAATGCAGAGCATGAAAACCTTTACATGCTGTAACAAATACAAGAAATGATCCACCGCCAAAACATTGTTCACTTGTTTGCTGTCATTTTAAAACATGATCAAAATACAGAAGTTAAAAACGTCTTTAATTTACAAAACTGTCCCCAGCTTAAATGTTGTGATCTCACCTTTATTCCAGATCCCCAACAGGACAAACACAACCGGTGCAGATGATATGATCTCCATGTGAGCCACAATTTCATCTGAATATTAAACACAACGAGAAGCTGAAGGAGTGAAGCACAAAACTGAAATAAACTAGAATTTAATTCTGATTCAAACTCTGAGCAAACAGCACAAACTATTTCAGGTTAAACGTTGATCTCGATTAAAATGTCCGTGCCACCAAAACGACTGTTTACTTTCACTTCCGGTTATGACATTTATGTCACGTGACTACAGAGTCAATTTCAAAATATATAAATAGATAAAATCCTAATATTAAATTCCAAGCCCAGTTTACACCACACAGTTTTCCCTAATGGACTTTGAGAAAAGGAAATGTATTTGTTAGATTATTTCTATTATTTATTTTTTGTAAATGACAGTTAAGACCTTTGACCTTGTGTTCTCTGTAAAACTGCTAGGCTAGACAGAAAGCAGTTTGAATCAATCTTGGTTAATATTGAGTTAATTCTCTTTCAGTGGCTTGAGATGGAAGCAAATTATACTGAAATTCAGCAATAATTTCAAAGATATGGAACCCCAGAGGCACAGGCAGATAAAGACTATCGCACAACCCTAACGCCAAATCAAACAGTGCTTTTTAATGATGTTACAGGAAATCAGAAAACACACATAACACAACAATAGCTGCTAAAACAAAACCAAATACATTCTGGTTTCCAGTTTAGTGAAATATACTCAAAAACCTAAAATGGGTACCAATAAGAAGGCTTCTTAATTTTGTATTTCTAAATTAAAAAAAAAAAATCTATCATTTGATCAATTGGTTTCTACCAATTGATCAAATGATAGATTTTTTTTTTTTTTTACGAATGAGAATGAATTATTTGTGTAAAAAGATTTGTATAAAAACAGTAAAGAACAGTAAATCAAACAATTCCTGAAAAGGAAATAAATAAACCACTAACATCTAAACAATCAAATTAGTCCCTGTAAACAGTATCTATTCATTGGTCAAGAACTTGGTAACGGGCTTTTATTCTATTAACTTGAGTTTAGCTGCCTTATCAGTTTGATCAGATATTGATTAATGACTGTTGGCATCAAAAACGTACCTCGACACATTCATACATGTTGGAGAAATACCAGAATGTCGTGTATTATTTCTGACATAGAAAGTATTTTTGTAATGACTCAAGGTAATAAGAAGTTGCACAATTCAGAGACTGAGGTCCAGAGAAACGTCAGGGAGCAAAAACAATCTTTAAAACATCTGCAGACAGAGAGCAAAAATACATTGCATCAGGCGAAAATCATTCTGCTAACGAACTCAGAGTTGCATAGTTGCTTTATTCACCTCTCTGATAACAGAGGCGGAGACTCAATCTTCTAAGAACAAACAAAAGAAACAAAGGAAAACAGACGGAACAGTTCAACCAGTTCACTATCAGCTCTCATATTTATATTTATACAAAACATTATACATTACAAATTCTGAACACTTTAGCTCTTTATCATTGACCATAAAAGCATTAAAATTCACATTTGTGGTAACATATGTTCAGATTTTTATTGAACAATACCACAGCTGAATAAGGCCAAACCGTAACCAAGCAACCGAAATCAATAGAAGAGTAATCAATAGATAAGCAAAAGACAAAACTAGATCCTGTTGAGAATTCTTCAAAATAAAAGCCTCCCGCTCTTCAAAATAAGTCATGCTTTGAATTTAATTACAGACACCATGATTATGATTAGTTACCTATATACAGTCAGATGTTATTATTCACCGAATTTAACTTGATTGTACATAATTGCAAAACAGACAAATCCCCCAGAATCCACCTTGGCTTTGGCCCGACTTGCTGACTACGCCCCGGTTCTGGTTGATGGGGGAATAATATTGTAATAGTCGATTTTAGATGATCAAATTTTAAATGACGTCGGAATAAGAAATAGCAAAAAGTTACACTAATATCCATCAAGTCAAGTCAAATTCTACATTTATAAAACATGAAACCAGACTGAAAAATAAAGAGATGAGACTGCTCACAGAAGTTTAGCTTTATTTAGTTAAAATGTGTTTCATGTCACACAGAAAATACAGAATACCTTCACCTAAAAGCACAAACCTAAAATTTACCTAAACTTTTAAATGTGTATTATGTTAAGAATTTATTTGCATTCCAACATTTTTTATTGTTAAATATAATAAGTGTACATAATAAAACTGATCTTGTTTGCAGGAGATGTTTTATAAAACATCTCTGCCTGATTCTGTCAGCTTAAAGTGGTTCATCCGGGTATTTTGCTGCAGGCAGTATCTTCAGTGGAGACGCGTTCTTGGTGCAAACGTAGGCGAACAGCTTCTCAGTGAAAGTGTGTTTGAAGGTGTGAAGATGATTGTCGGCGTCGAGGTCAAAAAACGAAACTTTCCCTTCCTCCCAGTCCAGCCGAACCCGGATCCTGTGGAGCTTCGTCACTGGCAGAACCGTGCTGGGAACCGCGCAGGATGTCGCCGCGTAGCTCCCATCGCTGAGACAGATCCCCCAGAACCCGGCCCGAATCTGTCCCTTTCTGGGGACGGACTCTGACAGCACACCCACACCCCAGAACTCCTCGGTTCGGACCTCCACATCCCAGCTGTGCGTCCCAGAGCTGAAGCCCTGGTGGCTGATGACGCAGTGGCGCTGCTCAAACCTCTCTGGGTTACCAGGAAGCTCCCGTCTCGGCCCAAACGTCACCGCCGTCAGATCCGCAGACACGCTCAGGTGCGGTTCAGCCGTGTTTGGGTCCAGAACCACCGGAGAGAAGGAGACCATGCGCTTCATGTTGGTCCAGATGTTGTAGCTCAGGTTGCCCAGATGCTTGGCCTCATCCACCAGCGCTCCTGGGAGAGGCTGCGGCTCATCCAGCGGGGGGCGCTGTTGGACTCTTCCCTTTGCAGCCTTGTAGTTCTGAATCAGCAACACATCCTCAGAACATCTGAACTCTTCTTCTGCTGTTGTGACGGTTTGTGAAAGATCCTCCATGTTCTTCCTCAGAGCCTCCATGTTCTCCTTCATCGCCTGCCTCTTCTGCTCCTCTTCCTCCCTCACAGCTCTGACCCTCTCCTCCTCTTCCTCCTGCAGGAACTGATGAAGTTTCTTAATCTGCTCTTTAATCTGCCTCTCGATTCTGTCAGCCTGGATCTTTATGTGTTCTGCAGTTTTATCACATTTTCCCTGAACCTGTCTGAATTGGGTCAGTTGTTCCTTCAGGGGCTCCAGCTGGTTCTGGAGCTCGTCTCGGCGGTCCTGGGCGGCTTCCTGGACCGGTCTGAAGCTGTGGCCGCTGTGTGCCTTCGAGTCTCTGCAGACGAGACAAACCGGCTCCTCGTGGTCCAGGCAGAACAGCTTGAGTTGCTCAGAGTGCAGACTGCAGAGGGCCTCCGACCCGGCCGGACCTCTCTGACCTCTGCCCAGGAAGAAGGCGAAGCACAGGTTCTTCATCACCAGGTCGGCTGGCGGATCCCTCAGCAGCGACGCCTCCCTGCAGAGCGGACACAGCCGGGTTGTCTTCTGGGCCCAGTCCGTCTGCAGGCAGCTGCTGCAGAAACTGTGCCTGCACTCCAGTTTCACCGGATCGCTGAAGATGCTGCAGCACAGAGTGCAGGTCAGATCCTTCTCCGACTGCAGCAGCATCTTCAGAACAATGATGCTGATCTTCTCTGAAAGATCCCAGTGCTCTGTTCTGTGTCAGCCGTACAGTCAAAGTTTTGTATGATGAGGAGGAGCACCGGAAGAAACGGCTGTGGCACCAGATAACACATTTCCAATGCAAACTCCACATCCACACAGATAAAACTCCTCTGACCTGATATGAAGGAGCTGAACGCTCTCTCTGTTTGAAATGGAAATATCCGTCCAGCCACCGTCTCTTCCAGCAAAGTCCAAACTGGTTTCATATCACAGACCAAAAATATTTCATTTTCAAAACCCCAAATCAACAAAAAGGTTGTAATTTTAAACTAACCCTGAACTATTTTACTTAAACACGGTTTCAATAAACCTCAAATTGTTTTTGCACATTTTTCTTGTTAAATATTTTTTGATGTTTTTAATGTTTATGCAGCTCTTTCGTACTCTTTGTGTTTTTAAAGAGCTCTATGAATATAATTATATCAGATTGGATTAAATGAAATTTACGCAAGCTGGTTAAAATATTTAATCTGTTCTCAGCAATAAAAGCAGGATGTAGCTTTTATTGCTTTATGTTTTTAGTCATTTTTTTATACAGTAATTAAAAGCAGATTTTAGGTCAGGGGTCACCAATGTGGGAAGGCCAAAACTTATAGTAACATGCTCCTCCAGTTTTTCACAAATAACTGCAAAATTCACACAAAAATCAACAGATTCCTCCATTTTTTTCTGATTTTATCAACATTTTTTTCTCAAAATTGGCCAAAAACATTTGGGTTCAAGTGACCACTGCTACTTGATGGCAAGTTATAGTCCACAACTGATAGAGCAATTAATAAAAGGTCACATTTAACATCATATAGTAGAGCAAATATCGTAAAAATTCATAACAAATATTTCAAAATTTATTTATTGATATTTTAACAATTTAATTGGTTTTTATTAATACGTTCTGGCACAACAGGGCCTTTAAGAACATTCAAATTTTTGATCCGGCCCCAAATGGAAATGAGTTTGATGTCTCTGACATATGGGATAAAACAATTCCAACTATTTGGAACATAAACAAGAATCAAGACGCCTGCAAAGGCGACCGTTCAGTTCGTTTACCCATCAACAATTTTAGTGATCTTTAGCAACAACCTGAGCTGAGCAACAACCTGAGAGCCGAGGAAGAAGATTTGCAACAAAAACCCGTCACCGTTTTCCAAGAAAAGGAGGAAAAGTCAACCTGGTTAGAGATTTAAATCAAGAGGTTTCTTCAGAGGAGGGACTCTCAGGATAAACTTTACCAGGTTGTTCCACGGATCCTGAATCCAAGGAAAAGAACAAGATCTCTGGAGAAACCGGCCTGGAGGATTTGGACCATCTAGATATTAAGACCATGCAGAATGGTAAAAAGAAGAAAACTAAATTTTCAATTTGGAAAAGATTGCGAAACCTGGTGGGATTGAAGAAATCAAAAAAGAAAAAAAGTGACGACAATAAAGAACATATCTAATGTTCCTGGTTTTGATATTTAGAGGAGAAAGACGTGCAAGAAAGGAACTGAGGGCCGGAATCAGACGCATGCAGGGTTGGGGTGTCATGTGACGCTCCGTCAGGAGTGCTCCAGTTCCCCCACATCTCCTAAAACATGCAGGTCAGATCAGTGCAAATCGCCCCCAAAAACTCCAAACACATGTGCAGTTTTATCGTCAAACTTGTAAAATGAATTGAATCATCCGTACGCTGGACATTTTCCCTCCGCTGGTTCAGTGGTAGATGGCACATTGCTGCAACACTCAGCTCTTTATTCATAGCAACGTGTTGATTCAAGAATTAAAATTTCTTCTTTTAATAGTAATGATTTCTTCTTATTTTCACTGTACTTGTGCTTTTATGGTTTGCCCTTTAGTTTACCTTTTCTACTCGCTTTTTATATTAAATTGGCCTGAATTGTAGCTCGGTATACTTTGTTTAAACCTGTATTTTAGAAAAGATTGACAAAAGGATCATTCATCTAGGACAACTGTGGCTCTGTGGGTAGAGTGGTTGTATCTATATATATCCGGGGTTGGGTCGTGGGGGTAGCAGCTTCAGAAGGGAGCCCCAGACTTCCCTCTCCCCAACTCTTCCGGGGGAACCCCAAGGTGTTCCCAGGACAGCCGAGAGACATAGTCCCTGCAGCGTATGGACGTCCCCGGAACACCTCACCAGGGAGTCGGACAGGAGGCACCTCAACTGGCTCCTCTCGACGTGAGGGAGCAGCGGCTCTACTATGAGTCCCTCCCGGATGGCGGCGCTTCTCACCCTATCTCTAAGGGAGAGCCCAGTCACCCTACGGAGGAAACCCAGATCTCGTTCTTTCAGTCACAACCTAGGAGGGAGGTGGGATCAAGGAGGTCTTTGAAGTATTCTGCCCACCAGCCCACAATGTCCCGATTCGAGGTCAGCAGCGCACCATCCCCACTATAAACAGTGTTGGTGCTGCACTGCTTCCCCCTCCTGAGACGCCGGATGGTGGACCAGAATCGCCTCGAAGATGTGCGTTAGCCTTTCTCCATGGCCTCTCCAAACTCCTCCCACACCCGAGTTTCTGCCTCAGCAACCACCCCAGCTGCATTTATTGTAGATATTCTGGACTGAAACTTCCATACAAACCTGCAGGTGGAACTGATCCGAGGGAAACAAGCTGCTGGATGGTTCTTCATGAGGAAGATGATGAAGAGTCTTCCAGTTTGAATCCTTGCCTCCGCTTCATTCAACTGAAGAAAAAGATCAATTTAGGTATAGTTTGAAGCAACTGAAATCGTTTTTTTAAAATCCAAAGCTGTTTTTTTAATAGTCATTGTGAAGCTGTGTGAAGTATTGTTTTTAAGATACAAAATTTTATTTTCTCTCCAAGATGTGCTTTTGAGTTCCTTCCTTATTTTCTTCCTCCACCTGCAAATAATTGCATTTTTTTCTGACAGTTGTTTGATTTGACACTGTTTTTGATGCATCTATTGCATAAAATAGAATAAGCCTGCCTCTTTATTATTAAACTGAATTTAATTTCAGATCTTTGTGTAACTTTTCTTCAGGCTGACTTAGAAAGTGAGCCGTTGTTGTTACAGCTTGTTTTTCTAAACTAAAGTTCTGCTTTGTTTCCGTTCATGCTGAGTAGCCGGCCTTAGAAAATATCTCCCTTTGCTTTAACCCCCGAAGACAGACAGACAAGCAGGTGCTCAGCCCCAACGCGAGCCGGCTGCACTAACACCCGGCTATCTTTAAACTTCCCCGCTGTCCCTCATGTTCGCTGGAGCTCCAGGAACTCTGGAGGAGAGTGCTGAGTCGTAAATACCTCTGTTTTTAAACTGCGCGCTCCCAGCATGCTGACAAGGGTCAGGGAGTGTACGTGGTGGGACAAACCGCTGCTTTTACCGCTCTGGCAGAGCGGAGTGGAAAACATTTACACGGTTTAACGCCACAGCTTGCAAATCACACCGCAATCAAAGCTAATTAAAATGTCATTTTCTCGTCTTCTTCATTCCTCTCCGGTGTGAGATCATTTGTCTGATGTAGAAAATATTTCACACATTTTGGCCTCATTATTACTCTCAACTGAATATAGTGGCAAATTAACCTCATCTTGCTTGAGTGGCAGCAGATATAATCAAGTTAAAATTTTCCTGCAGGCATTTATCAAGGCATTTTTGAATGGCATGTTTTCTTGTTTTTCACATTTGAAGGGAGCTGAACCTTATTATTAAGAAATATTTATATCGGCGGGAAAGAAGAGGTCATTAAGTACTAATTAAAACACTTGTTTTGCATCACAGTCACATGATCAACAACCGGATGTTGCCACAGGCAGAAACCATGAAGAAGATAAAGACAGGAAGTGCTTGGAGGATTGTGGTGTCATGTTTTAATTGACTTATCATGTGAACAAACTTACTGAACGATTAATTTGAATTGTTTTACATCATTAATGTAAATACTGCAATTGCAAAATGTTATTTTTTTCTGCCTCAGCAGGATAGTGACAAAGTTTTTCGCTCTGTTTTTTTTTTTTTTACTGTGACATGACACTGCAGTGAAATACTAGTTTTCATCAAGGCTCTTCTAAAGTCATCTTTTAGAAGATGACTTCATATGAAGGTCGCTGATTCATAAGCCCGTCCCGGTGACAGACAGATGCTGCAGGCTGTCATTTCACTTTCTGAAATGCCTCGTGCTGCGGAGCAGCTCTCCTGCGCCAGGGAAAGTGTCCTGAAAAAGGCCTTTCCAGCTGCTCTGACCCGTAAAGCTTGGACCGTCCGGAGCAGGCAGGTCGTAAAGGGAATGACAAAACAGCAGGGACAGGTGCTGCTGGTCTGTGCTCCGACGTGGAACATGGAGAAGTTTTCAATTTAGACATCCAAAATCAACAACATGAATATGAATGGAAGGTTTTCCCGTTATTTTTTTTTCACTCTCCATGTTTAACGCTTCAAAACAATTTACAGGCGATGAATTTGATTTTAAAGCTTTCATTTTTACGATGGGATAAGTGATGAAGAAAATATTGAGTTTTACAAAACGCCCTCAACTGCCTCAAGTTTAGCTTACAAGTGTCATGACCTGTAAATACGGCAACAGATTTAAATGATGATGACATGTTGATTTCTGGCCGCAGGTTTATTTATAATCCCGCAGCTAAAATAGATTTTTCGAGTTTGAAACAGGAGGCGATCCAAAACTCACCAGCCGATGGGATGAAAACGAAGCATCAAATCTCATCACGTAATTTTTTTTTTCTTTCTGAAGTTTATTTTTCAATTCATATTGAAGCAATTTGCACATTTGTGAAAAGTGAGTCACTGTGAGTCAAAGTCGGAGGACGTTTCCATGGTTACTTTCCGTTTCGACATGATGTTGCGTTTCCAGTCAATTCAAATTTCGAAATTTGATTTGACAAAGAAATTGAAATGGTCTACACTTTCATTTAAGAATTGAATTTCTTAAGCACAGCCAGCTGCAGCAGGAATTTAGAAAAGTAGCAGATTATTATTGGGTTTTTTTTTGTAAAATGGTGAGATATAATTTTGGACTTTCACAAAGTTGACCTACTTCAGCCTCTCTGTGTTTAGATGAGTGACTTTCCCTGGCAGACAGATCCATTTGACAAGTTATTGCTTCCATTTAGGTTTTCACATCCAGTAGAAAGTTCACCTGGTTTAGTTTCTCTTTGATTCGGTGAAAGACATTTTCCCCATTTAAACTGTTGAGGTCAAAGTCAAGTTAATTCATGCAGCATATTTCCAACAATTTGTGTTTTACAAGCTAAAATTCAGTTAAAATAAATTAAAAGCAGTGAAATTATGCATAAATAAGGTGTAGTTATCAAGTATCAGGGTGTAACTTCCTCCTAGTTTTGTCATCTTTTCTTTCTTTCAAAGATAAATGAAAGATCAGACATGAATATGTGAATAGTGAAATAACTTTAGCATTTAATATGCTGTCCCAGTTCTTCATTGCTGTTTGTCTTGAACGTTTTCATCCTTGAATCGATCACGATATTTCAAAACCCCAACAATGGGAGCTTCCACAGAATCGCTGAGTCACGTCTCTTCTTCCGTTTCTCGATGAAAAACAATCATTTCTTCCAAGACCTGTAGAAAAAAAAAACTACTCTGTTCTGCTGTGACGTAAACTCACACCTGAATAAACGGGTCAGACCAAAGAGTCGTTTGAAGGTCAGGAAGTCCGATCCACAGGTCAGAACCTGTTTGCGTCCTCTGGAGGAATATCATAAAAATACAATCTGTGGTTCAACAACGGCTGTAATTTTCTTTGGACTCAGATGTCAGCAGGCTTTGACTGGACCACAGCCTTTTTGTTGATAAAACCACGCTTGTACCTTTATTTGGTGGCCATATGGCAAGTGCCTGGGAGGGGAAGGGCAGCCGCGTCTGAAGGTGTCAGAGGGGAGGGTGGTTTAAATTTAACCGCAACAAGGCAGATATCTGCAAGACAGCCCACCCCCTTCTGGTTGCCTCTCCTCTCCCACAAACACAGAGCCAGACGGCGGCAGCAGCACACACGCAGCATCCTGTCAACCTGGTACTGGCAGTAGAGGATAACAGAGGACAAGGCGCTGAGGAGGTGTGAGCTGCAGGCTGCAGGGAGGCACTGCAGAGGCGCCGCAGCGAGAGGTAAGGCTGGAGGAAGCCGGCTGGGCGTGTTTTTGCTGCACCGGTCGAGACGGACGCATGGCCGTGACAACAGGGACAGGAAGTGAGCTGCACCGTTTTACTCAGCAGGGAATCCGTCTGTAATTCTGCAGGTTCTTGAAGTTGAGGGATCGTGAGCGGGGTTATAAATCCGACATTGGCAGCTTTTCTTGTCCGTTCTTGCTAATTGGACAGATGCAGATTAGACTCATGAGGAGGAGGAGGTGGTCCTCCTTAACCTAATGGGATTGAATTGACTCTGATGAGTTTGAGAGAATTTTGATTTCCACTGTGCCGCCTCTCAACTGGAGAGAACGAGTGAAGGAGAACATGATGATGTTCAGGCTGCTGGCTGCAGTCAGGGAGTTTCCAAACGGCAGCATACAGTGAGCGGGAGCAGCGAGGGCGCCGGCAGAGGGAGGTCAGGTTACGGTTCACAGCACCCACAGCTCAGTTTGGAAACACTCTAAGTCCGCTGGAGGTCAAATGTCAGGCCAAGGGACTATTTTTCAGCACAGATCCACAGACCCTCAACTTCATCTCCAAGGTTTTGATACAAAGGCCGCAACTTGGAGTGCACTACGTTACCCAGAATACATCACAGACACTGTAAAACATTACGGCAGTATCATGCTGTGGGACTGTTTAACGTCTAAAATCTGCAGTGCCTTAAAATGAGCTCAGAAACACTTATAGCTGTATGTTTTAATAGTTCAAATAGTTGCATCTTCACTTACAGAGCATGAAAATAAATAAGGAGCATTTATAAAAATAAGGAGTTAAAATGAGAACGTTTTTTTTTTTCTATTTTTGTTGAAATGTGACATTTTTCTGCTTTTAACAAAAACTAGAAAAATGTCTGTTTTTTGTTATGTACGTTTCGGATTTATATTTTAAACCCGAACTGTTAAAGAAGAAAGATCTTAACAGTAAAACCTCTATTAGATGAGAGCGAATTCTCCGGAGTTCTGGCGGACTTTAGCTCAGAAGCAGAATTAAAATAATGACATAAACCATAAGTCGTGTTGTGGCCTTTCATTTGGTTAATCTGAACGGAGCCTCCTGCTGCCACGCTAAGACGACTCAGAGGCGTTTGGGTCGGATCGTATTTGCACTTTTCTCCCTGATTTGACATCATTTCACAACCGGATCGTCTGCAGCGTTCAGGTGACGTTCTAGAAAAATCCGGTCTTAGATGGAGAACAATTGCGAATTCACCGAGTCACCAGGAATAAAAGCCAAATTCCACTGCAGTGGTTGCATTCAGTTTAATCATCAATTATGTTTTGCCTTCAACGTATTTCAGTGTTCATGAATGATATTCATGGATGGATGGATGGATGGATGGATGGATGGATGGATGGATGGATGGATGGATAAAATTTAAAAAACAGGATATTTGCCCTGTCTGATAGTAGCTGCAGGATCATCAATAACTCCTTCCAAATTTTTATGAAAATCATTTATTTTCATTTATAATATGCTGATGAACAGCATATTATTTTGCTGTTCATCATTGAGAAACGACGTCAGATTTCAATTCCAAATAAAAGAAAAAAAAACTGGTAAAAGATCAACTAAACTTATTAATATTTGCAGAGAATTTCCTTTAATATTTATACTTACACATGCTAATGGAGCTTTTTCATCTTTAATCCAAGTAAGCTTCATTAATTCTGGCTAATTAGTCTTATTGACTGCCTTGTCAATAAGACAAATTCATCATTCTTGCAACAGATGATAATGGCTTCCATAAATAATCATATTTTACTTCATAGTACATTATAAATGCAGATCAGGCGTTTCTGTGGTGAACCTTCCCTACCTTTTGCGCTGTGAGGACACTGACAGATTGAGGCCAGTGGGTCAGAGGTCATTGACATGAACCTCCCGACACCCTGAGCTCCACCAGGTGGAGGAGGGATTAGAAGACCCGGCTCAGGAGGCTTTACTGCTGCTGGATTCAGTCATGGAGTGGAGATGAACTTCGTCCTCCGTCTCAGGATCAGCAGACAAACGTCTCTTTGCTCTCGCTTTAGAACCAGGAGGAACTCCCGCCAATCGGGTCAAACACGAGGGGATACACAGCTGGGCTTTCCCTCACAGAACTGCAAGCCACTGTTCTATAAACATTTCTATAAATACAGACAGAAACAGCGGTGTTGTTTGACTTTAGACGGGCTCTATTTCTCGCAGCACGTCCTTCTGCTGTCAAGCAAATATCAGCTTCACCAGCAGGCCGGTACAGATCAGGTGCAGTATGCTTTCGTGGAAGCTGCTCTTGTGAGGAAAGGTGAGGACAGGGAAACGTCTAAGGCCGACCGATTTGGATGGCATGTGACTTGGCTAACTTTTCCAGCGGTAACATGATGGCATCGTCAGCAGAAACATCTAGACTCCAGCTGCTACCAACAGAAATATTCCCGTTAGTCTGCCTTGCGCTATTCCAGTCGATTCTCATCTCCCTTCACTGCTCCATCTGGAGAAGAGACAGTGGAGATTTTATATATCTCCACTGAAGTTTATTTCACACTTCAGGTTGCAAAAAACACTATAAAAAAGTGTTTACTGTGAAACACTTTTGCATAACTGTGGTCCCAAACCAGTGGACTAAGGTTTTGATTCTGCTGGAGGTTTCTTCTTGTTAAAGATGAATTTCTCCTCTCCACTGATGCTACATGCTTGCGTGGTAAAACCAAAACTCGTTGCAGGCTGCTTGTTTCCTTAGAGCTGTCATTAGGAGGGATGGTACAGTGAGGGCGGGGCTACTGCCATGAGGGCGGAGCTACCGGCGCCACACAACACAGTCCACTGATTGACAATGTGAAAAAAAAGTTCTTGAGTGTTTTGTAAATTTAGAAAAACAGAAAACCAATAAATCATGTCATGAAGCTGAAAATTGAGCAGTTGAAATATTAGCACATGTGAACTTTCTGCATAAAATCATAACTTGCTGCGGCAATAAAAAAACATTTCAAGCTGCTTGTAAGTGTTAAATTTGAGTCATCCGTTTCAAAAGTTCAGCGGATTTGTTTCAGTCTGGTCACATTTAGACTACAGAAGGGAGATTTGCTTGAGATGTTTGTGCTTCCGTTCAGCAGCCCATCACGCACCAGAAAGGATCCTGCAGCGCAAACTTTCTCATTATGGAAGTGAGAGTGCTTTTAAAAGAAAATGTGCTGGATGTCAGGGTGAAGCTCTGCATTATGCCAAGTGAGGGCGCTCTGTGAAGTACAACACAAAATATTAACTTTTAACAATCACGTTTTTTTTTTTTTTTTGGCATTATGATGTCTGGGTAAATGGAATCACAAATATTGTGCAACATTTCACCCCAAATGTGCAATTTATGGTTATAAATGGGCAGTTGCTTTGATGCATAACCATGGCAACAATTAGCAGAACTAGCTACGCCCACGATGCGTTACCATGGAAAACAGTCTGCTGCCTGGATGCTAAGCTGTTAGCATTTAATGACAGCGATGAGAGTGTCTTCAGACAGAGGCTTCCGCAGGCTGGTTGCAAGGCTGACTGCTACTGGAGCTCCTTGCTGCCCACAGCATCACCTTCCAGAGACTCTTTGAAGTTACTATGACAACATTTTATTTCCCTTTGGGTTAAATAAAGTAACTTCGGATGTGATCATGAAAATTTCTCTAATCGTCATTTCTGGCATTTCTGTCTCATTTATTGTACAAATACACACTTTCAAACTTTTTCTACTGGTAACGTGGTTGCAGAACCCAACATGGTCCTCTGCTACAATTCACAAGATGCTGGAAATTCAACTGGTCCGATTTGAAACCTGCCACAAAGGATGATAGACTTTCCAGTTCACCCAAACTCAGTATTGATGATGTGTTTATGAAAGACACACAGCGCATTGCTGTCAAATGTTCGGCTCACAACATTATGTAATGGCTGATTAGCGAAGCCAAACAAGCATCCTAGGAAAGCATACCTAGCGGGCCGGGCTTATTTTCTGAAAATGCGCTGCATAAACAAAGCCTTGAAAGAGCTCTCCGCCATGCCGCAGCCGACGCTGCTATGTCTGGGACGTTTTCCCACCCGGACTGGGACCTGGTTGTGAAATTCGTAGCAGGAATGTGCAAAGCATTCAGAGGGCGGCAGGATTCTGAATATGCACCAGGAAGAATCAGTAAAGCTATTTGCTTGGAGCGTAACTGTCCAATTGTTGTCTGTCTTTGTGTTTGCCGTTGCTATAGGTGTTGACCCGGCTGAGATGAGAGGGCTTAGTGTGGCTCTGGGAGTCTGGATGTCTTGACAGGGTCAATTATCAGGCTATTTTCTGATGACCCACTGACATTTTCCCTCGTACCTCTTATTTAGGAGAAGCGAAGCAGACAAGGACAGGACCGAAAAGGACAGCGCTGAGAAATGTCACTGTCACCCCCTGCCTACGATAGGGAATTTACCAACTCCAGCCTGGAAGGATTTGGAAAATCTCTTCATTCGGCGTGACTTGTAAAGAGAGGCGATTGCGTTTGACCTGCAGTGTGTCGTTGCATGTTCAGGCTGAGAGGAAAATGCATTCGACAGGGTAAGGAAGGGCGCACTGCTCCATCTGCCAGGAAGACTCATGACCTCTGAGATGTTAAAAGAGCTGCTGTTGCCTTAAAACAGAAAAGCACTGATAGTTCAATGGTGAAGAAACTTGACAGTACAGCAGCTGAACAATAATCAATATTCTCAGATTGACCTAACCGAGGATTGTCTGCAGAACATAACCTCGAATGAATCGCAGAAATTCACCCATTCACCAATTTTTCCATAAAGCAGCACTTCCGTTTCCTCTCATCCTCCCTCTGTTTTTAAAGAAACTTTATTGAACAAATGACAATTGCACAAGAAACAAATAAGATGTAGAGAATAATAGAATTAATGTGGGTGCAAATCGAGCGTGTCAAAAAAAATATTTCACATATGTGAATTGTTCTGATGCTCTCCTTGTGACATAGTGAATATCAACATGGTTGAATTTAGCGTTTAGCATTAGCTTCCGCAAAATACCATATTGACATAGCAATTTAGCATTAGTGGAACTAATGCAATGGTTGGTATTTTAGGGTTAGTGAGGCTATCTTTTCAGTTAGCTGTGCTTTCAAATGTGGTAAAATCTAAGGAGGAATTAAGCAAAAACGTCTAGACATTTCGTGTAAGTAAATGTAATAAAAGTGCATAACTTTATAGGGTTAGGGTAAGCGTAGGGTTCCCAGGGCATAGAACGCCTTCTAATGTTCTCGCTGTGAACGACATGAAGGGGAAAATGTTTAGAAGTGGAAGGCAGTGGAATGTTGACAACCACAGACCAAATCTGGCCAAATACAGTACAGTATGATCCAGCTTTCTCCTAACTTTCCGCTCTGCATGTATTAGATACCCTCTAATTTTAGCGAGGGGCCTTGTACACTGCAGCAGAGGCTGCATCACAGGCAAAGAGGATCTAACAGCGGTAGTGAGGAATATTATGCCTTGATATGATTGCCAGGACCAGAGATCATTAACATCTCTACATAAATAAAGCAGCAGGTTACTTATCAGCTCTCAACACAAAATGACTGAATTCTTTACTTAACAACCCGTGTTTTACTCTGGACACTTTGAATTCTCTTCTTGGGTCGGCATGCAGACCAGCTGAATGAAGGTCTGACTCTGCAGATCGGCCTCTCTGATGGGTATCTGCAAAAAACCCTCAATCAGAACACCTGTAACACATAATCATGTCTACATCTGACACTTTGAATTGCTCTTGGGTCATGGAAAACATCTTTTGTCTTATGGATCATTAAAGGTGATTTCTAAAGATCTCTGGGTGTAAAGTGGATAAATTACTGAATGATGGAGAATTGAACTTGGAAACTCCACTACTACAAATAAAATTGTGCTGCCATCTGCTGGTGGATCACAGTAGGGATATTTGTGAAGAATCTGTGACAGGAGGAAACCTTTCTGGGTCTCTATTCTGCAGCTTAATGGCTTTGCTTCATATTCTAGAGAAGTAGTAATGGATAAAATCCTTTAAAAATTCTTCTGATTAATTTCTACAAATCTCTTACGAGTTTTATTGATATTTCAGGTAAATTTGCGAAATACTTACAGATAAGCATGACTTACACTACATCTCGCACTGAGCGTTAGCAGAGGGGCTAATGATGTCCGGCGGGGGGCAGAGCCGTCCTCTTTCCTGGTGGTCTGTGCCGTGACCAACAATTTCAGCTATTCGCACCTCGCTGCCATCGGATCCGGCTGGAGCTGCTCTGTCATGCTTACCAGAGAGGGAGGAAGGCGGATCTGACTTTAGAGCTGGAAAGGGATCTGGCTGTTTTTGAAAATACGACGTCTATAAAACAGAGAAAACGACGGCTTTGATCCAAAATGGCCGACTGTTGGGTTTGGACCATGGCTCCAAGAGACTTTTTTTTGTAGGGCTTGACAAGATACACATGTGTACCAAGTTTGATCATTGTAGGTGGAAGCATGGCTTGGGGTTGATCATTTCAAATATTCTAGGGGGCGCTATAAAGGCAACGGCGTTACAGGTCACATCGCCATGCCCGCCTAATTTATTGATACCAGACAGGGTTGGAATCCACATCACACCAGCTTGTCTTCTGTCTCTGGACACAGTTTCATGTTGATTAGGTCAATGGGGTCAGATAGAGACCGTTCAGATTAAAACATGACACATTCAGGGGGCGTGGCTTAAATGATGTCATCATTTGACCATTGAGTATTGTTGGTCACCCAATGATGATCAATCGCTGAAAGTTTTGGTGCCTTTGTGAGTTTTTGCAAAGGAGATACAACAGTGTTGAGTTTCAGGGCAAGTAGGTGAACTGTGACCCCTTTAGCATCCACGAAAACTCACCATTTTGATAACTTTTAATCGGCCATGTCATGTCATGTTTTAATGGCTTTGTACCTTTTATCTCAATAGATGCCAATAATTTTGTTTCTCATTTGCTCTTCAGATGGAGACATGATGTGTCTCTTTTTAAAATCTTTCATCCCACTTGGTATTGTCAGATGGTTTTATGGATTTCTTGATAGCGAAATTTAACTGCTCGCGCCAGTTCTCCAAAAATCACTTGATATATCTAATATCCGGTACTGTATTCTGCTTCGTGCTCAGCGCCCTCAGACCTCATGGATGTGGTTTCTGGATTCGTTTCCATCCAGTCTTGTTCTCATCAACCTTCAATCAACACTTTAACCAAGAAAATTGTCTCCTGCATGCTAACGGGCTTGTGGTTCCATTTGTCACTTTTAAATGTTTCAAGTTCAAACTGACTCGAATGTGCAGCAAAGATAATTGACTGAACACGAAAAGCAGTTTTAAAATGATGACTGTATTAGATACAGGAGAAATCTATAAACCAAAGTCTTGAACAAACTGAACAATCAAATTAACAAAAAAGAAAAAAATACAAATATAAAGTTGATGCATAACACAATTTAAATTCTGATCAGTGTTGAAGTGCTGAATATTTAATAAAGTGTGATGACTTGTAGCCCTGCTGGAACTACTTTAATGGCGACATGGCGCCCCCTGGTGAGAGGAAAATGCTCTCCTGCTGTTTATTTCCATTACTCAACTGGAGGTGACGAGAGGTCTGAACTGAAAGCAGATGACCCCGACTGGATCTGCCAAAAGCTGCACTTTATCTCCAGTCGGTGGACCTCTTCATGTTTTTACATGCTGATTTGTATCCACCACATTCAGATTTTTTTTCCCCTTTAATTTCTCACTCCTGGAGCTAAACAGAAACGCTTTGGTGTGATTTTAGCTTGCAGGTGCTGTTATAACCTGCAGCATATAGCTTCCTGTGCATTTGCAGGAGCTCTCCTCGGCCCAAACCGCCTCTCCTGCTGCTTTATGGCCCCGTCTGCACTAACCCTCACAGGAAACATCTCCGGCCGATTTATGGCACCTCGTTCACCCTCCAGCCTGGGGATCTGATTGCTATCCGTTGCTAGAGGCAACCAGAAATCTGTTTGTCAACATTCGACTGTTTTTTCTTCTTCTTCTTCTTCTTTTATGGCTCGACAGCACAAATCCCTCCGGCACCGGATGCTGCTCTGAACAGTCACTGTTGGACGCTCTGCAGATCATTTCTACACTACAATGAATGAGACGTTGAATTGTTTTCCACAGCATTCCTCCAACACTGTCACTCTGTGCATTTGTGTCAGCTTAAAATCTTGCAATGATTTACACATTATGCAAGTTTTGCAGTAAAACTTGTAAATAGATGGGTTTCCCAGAGTGATGACCTTGAGGTGCTTATTTTTTGATTATGATTATGATTTTTTGATTCACATTTGTGCTGAATTTTTGGGTGTCGACTGTTAAGAATTTTGAAGGTCGCTAAATGGTTGCATTGATGCTCTTATTTTGAAGTGGCTGGAACAGACAGTAGCTCAGTTTCCTGTCTTAATATCCTCTCTCTCGTAACCAAATAAAGCATTGAAATGAAATATAAAAGCAAATATAATATCTAAGAGAATCAGCGAACATGTAAATTATGTCAAAATTTAAATGTGTTCAATTAAGAGCAGATTCATTCTGAATTAAAATGAGCAGCCCAGCGGTTTAGCATTAGCTTCAGTTAAATACCATGTAGGTGTGTTAGAGTTTGCAGAAAGCTTATGATTACCACTTCAGGGTTAGCACAAGAAACTGACTTTAGCCACTAGTGGTAGGAAAACATGCTAAAGGAAATGGGAAAACTGCAGTGTGGCACCCAGAACACTGACCTCCCCACAGAGTCCCCAAACAGGATCCAAACATGGAGCCACGAGGAGAAGCTGTGATTGGGTCTCTCTGCCTTCATGACCTTTGTTGGCTCCAGTTGCAACTGTGGTTTAATCACCAGTGACACTAATATGAACATTCTTTAATCCTCCTCCTGCGCTTCTTCTCTAAGCGTGTTGTCCTGCATTCACATTATTGAGGCCTGTGAATATTGATGTGTGTGTAGGAAAATAAAAACGCTGCAGTGTTTTTCCCTCCAGAAATGTCTTGGGGAACGACTTTTTGATTAATGGATTTCAGACTGACTGAATGCATGCACTGGAGATCAAGTGGATAGAAAAAGACTGGAAGCGAGACAGAAAATGGTAGAACATATAAACATTTATCAGCCTAAAAAGCTGAAGTACAGGGATCTTTGGAGTCTGATTAATGAGGACTGCAAAGTCCAAAAGCTTGGTTTTGGAAATGCTTCGACTGGATCCAGTGGAATTTCTGTAAGGTGGGGAAACATTGCAGAACCCATTCCAGCCACCTAAAAACACCTTTTACTCATCTGCAGACTGAAACACCAAAGTCACCTCTTGAAATTATTATAAGTGCCGATTTAGTCGGCACTTTGTGTACAAAGCTGCTGAATCCCAGAAGATCCTCTTGAGGATAAAATGCATCTCTCCTTCCCCTCTTTTCCTGTTCCCCGACTCTCTTTGATCTGCATCTCTCTTCTCCTCAATCATATCAACAGCAGCATGATGTCAGTCCGCAGGAATTTACTCTAATTTGAGTTGCATGTGTGGAACTGTGGATGTGCACATGCGCGCATATGTGTCTTTGCATCTGTGCTGTTCGCATGTGGAGAGGAACGAATGGCAATGCCTTCTAGGAACCAGCGGTGAACAGGCTCAGATCTGGTGTAGTTGAAGTGAATCTATCGTGGGTCAGTCTCAGGTGCCGTCTGGGAGAGGCTGCTCCATGAGTGATGGGGTTAGAGTTAGGGTAGTGGGGGGTTAGGGCAGTGGTGGGTTAGGGCAGTGGTGGGTTAGGGTTAGGGTAGTGGTGCAGATTTAGGTTGTAAGTCCCCACACTCACAGAAAATCTCCAAAACAAAAAACCGTAAGTGCTTGTTGAAGAGCTCAGATGTGTGATAAAAACACTCGATGGACATTATATTCAGACTTTAAGAGTGTTTTACTAGTCAATGTCTGGCTGGCAGACTGGTGCTGTGTAAAATCCGTTAGAAGGAATGAGCTGTTTGACCTGGTACCTTGGTGGTCTCTGCCAGATGAGCCAAAACGCCAAACGTTTCCAGTAACAGCTTTGGACGCTGTCTGAATGTTTAATGTGAGGACGAGGTTACGAAACGAGGAAGTGGTTCCAGTGAACAAATAGCAAAGCAACTGTTTTTATCAAGGCAGGACTTTGCTTTAAATAGAAACACAGTGAACCTCTGGCCATTACTATGACAAAATTTGTGTTTCATCTCATTTAAAATATTTATTTTCACATAAGCAACATGAACCAACTTTATTGTCCTTGATGGGTTTAATGGTGTGTATGAGTCCAGGGTTCAGTTCTTCTATAAAGCTTTTATTGTTACAGTCTCACATTTTCCAAATGTAAGCTCTGGTATACATTAACATGATATAATTCATAGTGAGGTGGACAAATATGTGATTCCAAAAGTCATTTTTATCCTTGTACCCCTCCTGTTAAATTCAAACGGGTTCAGTCTCTTTCTCGTTGTGCAGGCTCCTTTATGCTGTAGCTCCTGTGATGATGTCTTTGTGGTTTCTAAGACTTGTTTTAGCATCTTGTGGTTCTGCTTTTGGCAAGTCGAGGGTCAACTTGCTCATACAGCCAGTCGTAGGAATTTTGCCAGTTGCTTAAAACGTCGTCTCCTGCAGACTGTTTTCCACAGCGGAATGGCTGATTTCAAAGTCAGCTGAAAAAGTCCCTTGGATTTCAGCCTGGTGTTCACTGTCATTACAACAGCTGGTGAACATGAATAAGAAGCTAAAACGTTGCTAAAATGCTGAGTCATTACTCAGCATTTTAGCAACGTTCTAATCACGATTCATGTGTTCTAATCACATGAATCTGATGGCACACACTTGTGAAGTAACAGCAAAAGTAGAAAATGGAAATTTATAAATTAAAAAAAAAAAGACAAATGAGTTACACCAGAAAGAAACAAGGTAAAAAGTCCCTGAATTGAGGTAAAGATGGTGTATGGTCGCCCAGAAAGGGTTTGCAGTAAGTGTCAGAGGATGTGGAGAAATCGGACGAATGGAAGCCAAGAGAGGAACTGAAGCGAATAAAGTATTCTGCGAGGAAGTTGAGAGCGGCAGAGGAAGATGAGACGGAGGAGTGAGACGGCAGTGAGGTGTGATGTATGTGGGCCGCTGTGACCACATTCTTGCATCAGATGTCACAGATTGACATGTGAGGTCAGCAAGGTGCAGCCATGGCGCTATGTTTCGCAGACGACGTTGTGTTTTGTGGAAATAAAGGTGAACTCTAAGAACCATAGCCCTACCCTAGATTAAAAAAAAATACAAGAAAGTGAAGTAAACAATCTGAACAAATTAAATACAAACTCACGTGGTACCTAAATCTTTTCTGAACTTCATGTCTGCATATAGTCAGTCTTCTTTTTTGGTACAGAAACTCTTGAGTTTGTCTAAATCTTTGGATTGAGCATCAGACGTCTGCTCTCAGAGGTATGCACTCCAGCAGGACGTGTGGTTTGTGCCTCCAGAAAGAAAAATGAAAATGATCACTTAAAGCTGTCATTAGAGTCTAAATTTTAACACAAGCCGCAATGTTTTTTCTAAAGTTAACATGTCGCTTTTATTGCCTGACTTTAAAATGAGCGGTTGGCAGAAAAAAAGCAGAGCGTCAACAAAACGACGTTCCGAAGACGAGCCTAAAAGCAAGTTCCTTTCAAACGTCAGCAGCCGGTGCAGGTCTGAACCCTTTCACTCTGACGGCATATTGCGCAACTCCATCCAACTCCATTATTAATTCTGTCTTTGTGTTTACTCGTGATTTTGCTTGACAGATTCTTTGTGGAATTCTGCTTTCATAACACAAGCAGCCCGTTTCTGTTGCATAAGACCGGAGTACCTGTCCTTCATAACGTCACCTTTTTGGCACAGATTGCTGCTCATGATAAAACGCTGTCAGAGTTTATTCAAGGCGCTCCCATATTGGTTGGAAGGGGCATTAGTGAGAGGAGAAAGCATGGCTAAGTCACCTTTGGACAGTTTTGAACAAGTCACACATTAACTCATGTTTTTGCACTTAAGCAGATGGAAACCATGATAACTAATTATTACAGCTTGATCGCAGCAGTGATTAACTTGAGTTACCATTACATCTCGGGTTAAATTAAAGATTAACACAGTCACAGGTACGATGACAGAAAACATGGCTTTTCACATGTCTGGAAGATTTAAAAAAATATAATAATAATGATGAAATAGATGAATGTTTTTGGATGACAGTTTCCACAAAATATGTGTGAGTGAGACAGATTAGCGCAGGACCGCTGACAATATTCACACATGAAACAGGAAGTCTTTGAGTGCAGATGGTGGCTAATTAACCATGATTTCATGATTAATATTCACTCTCTCTCTAAGCTCATAACTCTCAAAGCATAGGGAAACACAAACGCGCCTTGTTTTCTCTCTCATCACGAAGAGGACGTTCTGGCAGGAATCTGTAAACAGGATTTGTTTAAACCCCGTCGGTGCTTTCTCGCTTCATAATTATTTAGATTTAGACTCTGTTGGCGCAAAATCGCTAACAGATGGTGAGATTTCATGAAACGCAACAGAAATCTGGTTCGATCAGCTCAACTCAGCCTGATCGGAATTTAACAGCTGATCTGATTCGTTCACACTAGTGAAAACAATGTTCCGGATGAAAGTATCTGTAATGACTTTATGTTATCTTAATGTTGGTAATTTAATACTGTAAGTGTAATGTGGACATCTCCTGTATTCAGGTCTTCAAAGGGAAAGTCTATGAGAGGAATCAGAGTATGTTGATCCTGACAAAGTGAAACAAGAGGCCTTCAAATTGTTCCAGGAACACAAATCAGTGGAGTTGGCCGGCGGTTTCCACTTCAATCAGATGTCCTCCAAGTTTCCCTTAAAAGTAATAATAACAATCGCAAAAATCAGAACCGCGACGCAGCAGAAATATGCAGCTGAGCTCCAAAGTCATTGATTTGAGATCCTGCCACAGTGGCGCGGCGCCGAGCTGAAGCGATCTCTGTGGCCCCTCAGTGAACCGTTTTATGAGCTACGTGATGCATTTCTGATCCATCTCAGAGATTCTACAGATATGTGATACTGAAACATGCCTGCATCACACATCTGTGACCCCCTTCACCTCCCGATTTGTTGGAGGGTTTGTTGGAGGCTCAAAACAACCAAAGATACCTCTGTGTCAGGGCAAACATCTACTTATTTTGTTGCGTCAATGGGTGTCTAACATGTCACGGCTGACTCCGGTGACTCCAAGACAAACTGTACGCCGTTCTCAGACTTACAAGCACACGAGCATACACGCACACTCTCTGAGGAGTTCTGTGTTTTGCCTGTAGCCCAGATCTCTGAGTAATCCAAAGCGGAGCCTGTCTTGGACAGGAGGGAATTACCTCAGCCCTGAATCATGTGGCGCCTCGCCGAGAGTGTGCACGATGCAATCAGCCAACCATCTTTCTTCCTCATAAACTGTCAGAGGGCCTCACACACACACACACACACACACACACGCATGCACAGGCTGGACGCTCGGCGTCCGCGTCTCTGAGTCAAAACTGCTGCTGCAACCTTTTTATCCTGTTTTGTTCCCATTATTGCTTTTGATTCCTTTCCTCAAACAACTAAAAGTTGGAGAGAATGCAAAGAGCAAAGATAGTAAACTGCAGATGTGACTTTGTTCTGATTTTTATTTGCATGCCAGTCTTGTTCTGTACTGCCCGACAGACGACGGTGATGATGATGTAATGGTTTCAGGGAGATTATTTCATGCAGTGAATGAGTCTCAGCCTGCCTTTGTTTCACTCTATCTGCTGGATGTGTTTACCTCAGCTCAGTGTGAACTTTGAGTCGGTAATAAATGACTTGGCAGAGCAGCTCGTAGTTTCTTTTCCCTGTGAGAGCAGAGCTCTCGGTGTTTATCTGCTTGCCTCGGCCCCATTTATCTCAGCGACTTGTTCCCGTACTCTCCAAACAGAAATGAGTTTTTATTTATAGCCCGTAAAACATCCACGCAGATGTTTAGTGACCACACTTTGAATCCCACCCACAATCTGAGATCTTGAGCTCTTTTTTTTTCTCTGAACAAACTCCGACCATAGTGAGCTTTTTTTTTTTAGTTGCAACAGTCGCAACAGTTGCAACTAAGACTCATGTTTCCCAGAAATTATTGGAATGAATTTTGATATTTTGAGACCATTTTCGACTATTGTAATAAGAATGGCATATTAGACATCAAAGATAAAAAGAATAGCTTTTAATTTCTAAAGAATTATCAACCCTAGAGCTAGAGAAGACCTTAAATATATTTGAATTTAATGTTGTGTTCATCAACAGGTGGAAGAAGATGCGTTCCCGCAGCAGCAGCCTAGAAGACGTGGCAAAGGTCAAACTGGCTCAGCAGCAGAACATGGATGCGTGCAAGCGATCCGCAGAGCGAGACGAGCCGCCGGGCAGGGCAGAGCGCCGCAGCAGGCGCCGAGAGCCGCCGGACAACAACGGGACCATCGAACGGAACAACAAGATGGCTAAAAACAGCGCCACCGGTGGAAGACCCAACGGCGGCAGCGCTGCGAGGGCCGGCCGGCGGGAGAAGGGCAGGGACCTCTCCCGGGACGACCTGGTGTTTCTCCTGAGTTTGCTGGAAGGAGAGCTGCAGGTAATTTAAAATGCACGGTCACCGCTGCAGACATGGCATAACACAAAATGCCAATCGATGCTGCAAAACATCAATTGGCTGTTTTGCAACTTCATATAGGCTTCATGCTGATATTAGGGATTCCTTCTCTTGTTGCTGGATGTGGACACTCATGATGTGGATGTGAAGTTTCATCCTGTAAAGCATAGTTTGCTCTGACCACAATCACTCTCTGCTCCATCGCAGGCCAGGGATGAGGTGATCACAGTTCTAAAGGCAGAGAAAATCGACTTGGCGCTGCTGGAAGCCAAGTACGGGTTTGTCACACCGCAGAAAGTCCTGCAGGCCCTGCAGAGAGACGCCATCCAGGGAAAGTCGGACGTCTTCCAGGAAGACATCTACGAGAAACCCATGGCAGAGGTAACATCGGTTTACAGTCAAAAATCTCGACCGATGCCAAATGACCGCCTTATGGTTGGAGAGGCTGATGACCCAGATGTTCTTTGTTAACCCAACACAGCTCGATAAGTTAGTGGAGAAGCAGAGGGAGACCCACCGGCGGATGCTGGAGCAGCTGCTGATGGTGGAGCAGGCCCACAAGCAGGCTCTGTACAAGCTGGAGGACGAGAAGAGGAACCACGGCGAGTTCATGAGGAAGAGCGACGAGTTCACCAACCTGCTGGAGCAGGAGCGCGAGAGGTCAGCGGGGAACTGGTCTGCAGTGTTTTCAAAGGCGGGTGCATGTGAAGAGTAGTGTATGCAAATCATCCTGACTCGTGCAACAAGCGATGACTACCTCAGCGGTTTCAGCTTTCAGTCTGTTTTCCTGGGGAGGCTTGAGATGGAACCATCTTTAAATTGAACATACGCTTTTAAATTCTCCCTTTTCCCATGTAAATCATTCACTTCTGGTCTGTATAAAGTAGAGGTGCAATGCTTTAGTCTGAATTTCTCATTGCTGAACCTCCGCAGACCCTCGTTTGCCTCTGTTTTAAACCTGTTTGGTTGCTGTCACTCTCCAGGTTGCAGAGTGTTCCAGCAATATCTACCAGCAAAAAGCTTTTGATCCCAAAGTTTATGAAAGACGTCAACGATGGGCAATTTCTCCGTCCATCCTTCCATGTTGAAGCCAAAGTCTGACCCAGAGGAACCTGCAGAACTATGCATTCACATGAATGCTAAAAAGGTGGATTTTGTGTGACATGTCCCCTTTAACACGCCATCATTCATCCACTTAGAGTTGCTGAAATCCCTCTGACTCTAGAGCCATCGCTCTCTAATGAACTGCTGGATTCTCCCCTCAAATCAGTGTATTCTTTTTGGAAAACTGAGGGAAAATCCCTCTTTAAAAGTCATTACCGCTCATTCCCATGACCAAGAGCAGGCCCTTCACCTTTTATTGAATAATCCTGAAGCAGACCAAGAGTTGTTCCTGGAGCCCAGCCAGTCTGTCAGGGTGGAAGACTTTTTGACAGATAATTTAGGTTTGAAGCTTAAATACACAACTAGGTTTTACATTCGCAGCTCTGTTTTATAGTGGCACGGTGAATATTTCAGAAGCAGAGTGAATTACCAGACTTGCTGGAAAGCTAAACCCGGCATGTCAGCGCCGGTGAGGCTCAGGCAGCAGCGGCTCGGGGGCCACGGACGCTTGAGGATGAAACTGTTGCTCCTGTGGTTTTACAAAACGCTCTGACACAACTCTCCAAACTAACGGGGATAATGCCGCTGCAGAGTTGATCGCGCTGCTTCATAATCCAACTTCCCATGAGACCACAGTGATCTTCGTTGCCCTGGAGATGAACATTCCGGTTAGTTTAAAGGTCACCGTCGGGTTTTTATTGACATTTCTCATCCAGTTTGGTCCCATTTCTGGTTTTGTGCAGAAACACAAGCCAGCTAGTTTGCTTGTGCATCTCTGGGGACGGTTTCTTTATGTCTTATTGTCCAAGAATGAAGACGTGGAAGACTTCTGCTATAGTACTGTGGTGTTTCGATTGTTTGTATTAATGCATATTAAGGTATGTTTTGTGTTGGAACTATTAGAATCAGCGGTTCTGAACTTTTTTATAGGCGGTCTGTAGACCGGACGTAATAAAGACGTTTTTCTCCATAAAACAGAACAAAATCTACACCAATATCAACAATAAGTTCGATTGTATGCTGATGATATTTCCTTTGTGGGTCTACTTTTAGATGCCTTCATTTCTGTTAAATATGATCATTTTCCAACAACATAAAATACATATATGTAAAATTTGAATACTGCATCAAGCTAAAACATACAATTTCACACAGATTATTGTGAAAAGATTATTTTATTCTGATGCAGAGGCGAACCAGGGAGGGTCCCTGAGGTCCACCGCCTACAAATGTTCTGCTTCTGTTTACGTCTGTTTCAAAGTAAGCAGAGCAACAAAGCGTCATGCTGAGAGCAGGATTTAATGCTTACTTTGTTAACCTGCTGGAAGGAATCACTTCTGTTCACTTTGCTTTGGATCATTTATATATTATGACTTTTTTTTCTTTCTCCAACTGACCGATCTCCTCAGAGGAATCGCTAAAAATGAGCTCACCGCCAGCCGGGTTCTGCAGGAGCAGCAGGGGTGTGAGAGCCGAGCGGCATCCTAACCATCAGCAGATGTTAGCTCAAACATGACTTCAGCTCGCAGATATACACGCAGGCCTTCGGCTCGCCTTTGTTCTTTCCAGCAGAGGGCAGGGAGCGCATTTTTACAACCATGTGCTCCCTCTGGGAAAAAAACAAAAACCCTGCTATCTTTGCACAACGCTTCCAGATGACCAAGACCGGAAGCAAACATGACAACCACAAACTCCTGTCATGTTCAATATGTTAGGGAAATGCATGTGGCGTCCTTATGCTTTAAGACGGTCACGTCTGATGTTGTAACCAAAGATCAAATTTGCAGCTTCAAGGATTTTATGGCAAAATTCTGATGTTTCCAACCTGACAGTCCAGTCGATTCGGTTTGATTGGAGACCAAAATGGCAACATTCGTTCTATTTTAGTTAAACCAAGCAAGCCTTTGAAAAACTTGCAGGGGGCGCTGCATCAAGAACCGATGAAGAAATTCACTCCAAACCTCTGAAGAAGACATTGATCGCAACTTCCTTCTTCACCATGTCGGATTTTAGCGGTTGGAGGATTTCTCTTGTTTTCGGTAAAAAAAAAAACAAAAAAACAAAAAACCCTCGAGGTCTAGACTTAAAAGTTTGTTTTGGTTGTGTTTACCCACAATGCCCTGCTTTTTAGTTCTCTTCCTCCAATTGCTACAATCTAACGCCACCATTTTACTTTACACTTTATGAAGGAGGAAGTTGTGTTCAGTGTCTTCTCGGGAGGTTTTTATGTTGTTCGGGAACGGGTTTGAGCTGCAGCAGCTGGAAGTGGAACAAATGTTACCATTTCTGTCCCCAATCAAGTTGAGTCTGCCAAGGACTATCTGGCATGGAAACAAAAACTCCTGGTTTTCCAAAGCCGTTCATTCATCTACCGGAGTATGATTAAAAATACCGCATTTCCAGCACTATAAATACTTTTTCAAGGCACATTAAGTTGGCAAATAATTTAAGACGCGGAAAAAAACCTGTGCTTGGCATTAGGCTTTCGTTAAATGCTTGATCTTCTTGACCTTTACACATCGAGACAGTCGGAACGAGAAAGGCTTGGCCGGTGGAATTCTCAAAACCGAAACTTTACGAAGTTTCACACGGTGCAGCTGGCTTTTACGAGGCACAAATAAAGATAACAAGTGCGCTGACGTCATTTATTACCGCATTAATTGATTATTAACATTACTGAGGGCTCCTTTAATGCATACAGACCACAGTAGCTGCATGCATGGAAACACAACCCTCTGCTCCGTCTGTACCGTTTACAGGCCGGGCAGTATAGGTTCATGCCATCTGGTTGCCTTACGACGTGCCTGCAGAGCAGATTGAGAGAATTTCTTGACTATGCTCTCATCTTCATCGTTGTCACAGAGACACTTATTATCCAGGCCTACCTTCCAATTTGGAGTCTTTTTTTACGAGCTAGGTTTTTCTTCTATACCCATGATTGGTGTTCATGCCTGTGCAGGTTTGTCTCACCGAGGCAGGTGGTGCGCGCCGCACAGATCAGAAAGGTGATAAACGACGTCCAAACAGGACCGGGTAGGATAGTCTGATTTGGCCTCCACCCTGAAACCAGCCTACGACTCGACCTTCAAAAAATCTAGAGGGAAAGATGCCTGCTCCAGATTCCGTCAAACGGACATTTCCTTTTACTGGAGGGAAAGTCGGTTCCTCAGGCTACGAGTGACGCTTCTTACATATTTGCTGTCTGACGCTGTGAAGATCCATTTCAACTGATGTTGAAGTCAGTGGTCGCACAGCTACAGCACATTCAACAACAGCCATAAAACACACACACACGCACGCATACACACACACACGCACGCATACACACACACACAAACACACACACACACACACACACACACAATTCTGCATGAATTTCTCACATCCTGCAGGTTTCCTACGCTGTGATGTATAAAAAGACAAAGACTCTCCTCTTCTCACTGTTTCTACTACATGACAGCTAAAAGTTGTTGCTATTTTACTGTTACATCTATTCTTATTTGAAAAGGAATATATTTTTGCTAGATTTACTCTCTAAACTCAGAAGAATTTTTTTTTCTGGTTTGGCATCACTAAGCAAAAACAACAAAAACAAGACAATCCTTAAAATATATATTTTCAAAAAAGAAATCATATATTACAACAGTAGTGTATTTTTTTTAGCTTTCTTAGCTCAAATTAACATAACTTTTTAAAATAATAATTATTTTTGTTATGTTTGTCTTCCTGAATAAGTAAATGGATGTTGGAGCATTTGTCTATTTTATATTTAACTAATTAAATTCTTCTCTTTTTTTTCATTCAGAGCCAAAATGACATAAGGGCAAAGTATAAGACTGTTTTACAGTTTTGGTAAAAAATGCACAAACAAAAAATAATAATTTTATCATGTAAAATCTGATATGAACTGTCGATTTCCAGTTGTATTGATTTGATCGGGGGTTTTTTCCACGAAAGGAAACCTGACAGTTGTGACTACAATTCGGCGGAAAATAGTTCATCGATGAATTTCTAAGCAGATCCCGTAAAAACAGCGACACCGGTGCAGGCATGCTCGGTGACAACGTGTGGATGGAAATGGAAGAAGAGCCGCGAGCCATGAAGGGAGAACAGAAACCAGAAATTCCAGGAATAGAAACAGAAACAGCAAATGAAAGGATGAAGGAATGCTAGTGAACATCAGCAAGCTGAGAAAGAAAAAAAAAATCTTCCAAAACTGGTAAAAATGAGTCATTTCAGATTGACCAAACCGTTGCTGCAAACGGCGGCATGAATGGAACAAAATGAGGTGATCGTGGTGATGATGTGAATCTTTTTTTGCTCCACGTGAACGTGCCGTTGCGTGCCGCCGACCCGCTGACCTGACCCATCAGCCAACGCTCCCAGAACCTCTGTGACCTCAGCCTCATTCATCTGAACATTAGACAAACCGTCCTCCTTCATTTCGCTTCACCCCAAATATTTTCAGTTATGCGATTTATCATGTTCGCACTCTAAAGTTGCTAATTAATCAGATAAATCTCTTTTTTTTTCAGCTTGACGTTTTACTCTGCAACCAAGCGGAACTTGTAAAATCAAAAAACCACAGTTTCAGTGTTTTTTTAAAAATTTTTATTATTATTATCTTATTTTTTCTGAAAGAGATAATAAACATGTCCGGCAACAGACCAAGTACATGTGAAACCAGCTGAAAAAGTCAATAAATAAATAAAAAACACAACCCCTGTGTTCAGTTAAACACTGTCAAAGCGTTATTTAGCAGCATGTGTAAAGCAGAGAGCTAATTAGAGCCAGGGATTCGTCATTGCATGCCGTAATGTGATTACGTCTCTCCGACAGAATGCGGCGATAAGACCTCAGCGACCGCAAAGCTTCTCCTTCTGCTCGTACTTTCCCAACCATTTTTAGACGCGCTGAAGGAGCAACACAACGAAACGCGCGGCCAGGGAGAATTTAAGGACTTTGAATTAAATGTGTGAATGTTTTCCAGTGAGGTTTGGCTTTGCATGTCCTGATTTTTTTTCATGTCAAATCAACATGACTTTAAGGTTTAAGCTTGGCCATCCACAATCTGTTCTAAAGGACAGAATTCCAATGGGATGGAGTGAGTTCGTGGGAATTTTGGGATTTCCACTTGGATTTCGGTCTCAAGAGCTTCTGCAGCCTCTAGTAAGTTTTGCTTTTAGAAAATTTAGACTAAAATGCAACACGGACGTTTGTGGTCGTACCTCCAAAACCCCTGAATTATGTCATTCAGATTACATCATTTACACATGGAACAATACACAGTAATAAACCTTCATAGAGGCAAATAAGGTGATGAACAAAGACTTACACAACTGACATTTTTCACACATTCACACCTATTCCCTCTTATTTAATCAATTTCCTCAAACAAACCAGAGAAGTACAAAGGTGGTCTGCCTCATAAAAACATTCAAATTCTGCATCAAGCCGACTTAAAATTGGCTTTGTGGCCGTATTTCTGAGCAGGTCCATTTTCCCTTTAAAAGGGTCAAACCTGACAGCTTACGTATGAGGCTGAACTAAGTGGACTGGGTTGTATTTCAACCAAACAGCAGCAGTTTTAAGAACAATTGAGTGTTCAAAACTAAACAGAGCTTGATGAATGATCATGTGGACAAGGAATCTGGGGGAGTGATGCATGAGCTAATCTTTTATTTGCAAAGGGAAGTAGTGCCAGGGGTGGAGAGACAGGGGGTCAAGCAAGCGAGGAAAAAAAATGCATCTAATGCAGACTTAACAGGACGTATCTCTGCTTGCTGTGAACCATGAAAGGCCTCTGCCAGAGACGGAGACAAATGATAGGGACACTCAAGCTGCAAAAGAGAAAATCTAAGGAAAGAGACGCAAACTGTGGAGGATACCTCTACCCGCCTGCCGCAGCTCTGACTTACGTGGTGCTCTCATATTCGCTGTGGCGGACACCGGCTTGAATTATGGCTCGGCAAAACGGGGTCAAAGGAAAGCCGTCCTGTCAGGCTGGAAGGAAGCGACGGCATGAAACTCATGTTTATGTGCTGATGGCTGGCAGCTGCTGCTCCTGAACAATGGGCCCGGTGCTCCCAGCCAAGTCAGAGGCCAGACAGTGAGTAAAATGTGGAGGGACAAAAGAGCTGCCTCTACTAACCCATGTGTCGCGAGGCCTGTCACAATAATACATTTTGCTGAGCAATTAATTGTCTCTCCAAAATCATTGCGATAAACGATAATATTGTTTGAAGACCATTTCAAACTGATGTAAATGTTTCGCCATTGCCGACTTATTTGTCGGACATGTTGGACGTGCTTGATGTGTCAAATGCTCCAATTGCCTCAAATCGCGCCGCGTTAGACTCTGAAAATGTGCCGCGATGGACCCTCAATATCCTTCCACATAGACTTTCAACTTAAAGCGGATGCGCAAAAATGCGTTTGCTGTGAACTCACCATTAGAGTCTTGCTCCAACTGGAGGAGTTTAAGTATTTCAGAGGATAAAAAGAGTTTCCACCCAGGGTATCTGGGATCGCCCTTATTGTCAGAGTGAGACATTTGGTCAGAGTAGAGCTGTTGTTCCTTTATCAAGAAGAGTCAGATGTGGTTGCTCAGGTTGGGATTCCTCCTTGTGAGGGGTTCCAGGTACATCCCACTGGCAGGATACCTAGAGGAAGACCCGGGATATGCTTTAGGGATTAAATTGTCGGCTGAAATGGGAACGCCCCGGGTTTCCCCTGAGGATCAGGCCCAGGTGGCTGGGACAGACAAGCCTGGGCATCGCAGCTCAGGCTGCTGCCTCTGTGACTCGGGCCCAGATTAGCAGGAGATAATGGAAGGCTGTACTCATGCAGAGGAAGAAAGGATTTGAATTATTCGAAGTCCCAAGAGCTTGCAAAGAATGGTCTCGACGTGGGATTCTCCAAATCCATTCAGTAAACATGTAAATAAGTCATTTTTCTAAACTTCCAAGTCAAGTCCTAAGTTTCCAATGACTGGAGCAAATTACAAACATCTAGTAAATCTGGAATCCAGCATTGCTTTGGTCAGGAATTCAGGCCATTGAACCACTGAATAGATTCGATTCAATCCCTGAAATGTCTCAGCTCGCTGATTTGAGCTGTTTATTAGGAAGGATTAATTTTACTTTATGACAAAACCGGAACTATTAATGGTTTCAAAATTCAAGAGATAATTTGTCATTGAATTAGTTGAGTTGGTAGATATTACTGGTGCAGAAAGCCTTATAGGAAACGTTTGTTGAGGTTAAGAAGGGCCTGCTGAGGCTTAGAGGGGCGAGTGTCACGTTGTGATGCGGAAATCCAAAATTTAAGGCTTTGGGGAGATTGATCGAAGAACAGCAGAGAGCTATCAGGGAGACCACCCTATCTCAGTCCATCCCAGGCTTTGACAAGAGAACCCAGAAACCAGGAAATAGGAGTCACAGGTGGGTTTTAAATTCTCCTCTCACAGAGCTGACACAAGGTGCTGGAGATGATTGATGACAACACTTTCCTGTAAGGTAATGAGACTGGAGGAGAGCCGGCGCTGTGCTGGGATACAAAGATAAACATTGTCTATTTACATCAAACTTCTGTCCTCAATAGAAGAGATTGCTTTCCGATGTGTCTCAAGAAAATCAATCAGGTTTAAGCACTTCAATTTGTTTTAGCAGGATGTTATGTGACAGATCAAAAAAATAATTAATATTGCATAATGATGGAGGGAAAAATGTTGAATGATTTTCAGCTTTCCATTGTAGCTGCAGTCTGACCTGAACCCAGAGTCATAACCCGCTGGTCCACCACATTCCCACATAGGACAGCCTGCTGTTATCAGTCTTTGAGTTTGGCCTCAGATTTCTAACTGAAATCACATCCAGACTTTGACTGGACCATTTTAACAATGTGCTTTATTCTGGCTGTTTGTTTGGGTCTATTCTTCTGACAGAAGATCTCAAGAGTTTTGAAGCTTCTACAAGGGTTTCTTCCAGGATCGGTCTTCCGACTGTTTCCAGCTTCTTTGTCCGTTAAAGAAAGGCATCCCGCAGCATGACGCCGATTCTTTTTTCAGGCTACATTTCATGTGTTTGCTAAAACAAAAAGAAATGTAGAATAGTGATAGAGCATGATGTCTCCAACTTGTCTCCCGCATTCAGCTGAATGGTTGAAATGTTGCAAGCTAATTCCGACTCCACTGCCAGGATCACAGCCTTTATACTCGACAAGTTTTCAGTGAGAGCTGCATGGGGTTTCGGTTTTGAAAACAAGTGCCGTTTCAACCCGGGAGTGCCAATAGCGGCTCGGTCCCAACGGCTGAGGAATCAGTGCTGTCACCGAGATCATCCGGGTAGGAGGGAGAGTCACCACGAGGCAGGGATGTAGGAAATTTAACTTTTGGAGGCATTTTGGATGAGACAAAAGCCAAAATTCGAGTCGGGTTATAGTAGCGGGAAAACCACACCGAAAAGGGATGGAAAACTATTAAAAATGTGACTAAAATAACAGTTATTTCTAGTTGTTTTTGCAGGAGCTCAGCCAGACTCATCCTACCTTGTCATTTGCTCTACCAGAAGACCACTCGGTACAAAGTTTGTTGGTGCACAACAAACTTTTAAGTGTGTGAAAAAAATATAAAAGAATGTAAACAACAACCAATTACAGAAATAGAAGAAAACGCACACAAATAGTTTTGTTCCCAATTCCTGCCAGAGCCGACTCCACTAAAACATCGAACCTCCATCAGTCCTCATCATCGTCTCTGCAACGGAGTGGACAGAGCTAAACCCCAAACCCAGAAGTGCTCTTTGGATTCCCTCCAGATGCGATCCATCTGTTTTGCTCAGTCAATAAGGTGAGACCAGTCACGTCAGCGCAGACGGTGACATCACCCCGATCATGGCTGCCATCCAGCATCCAGTCTCCAGCTCGTTATTAACCAAGCATCCCCGCAGAACACTTCATCAAACCTCAAAGTGTGTTGCGGTATGACGTGTCTGAAAGGGCAGAGGCCTAACAACACCCCCCTTCCCTCTGCCTTCCTGAGAGGTTTCAGGTTTTACGGTCAGGAATGACATAAGGTCAAAGCTAAAGCTGCTTTTAAAGTTAGAAAATGTGACTGGCTTAAACCAGGCTGCAAAATGAAAAAAAAAGTGCTCTGAAGAAGACCAAGAATCAAAGTCGTGCAAGTTGAAAACTTTGGTTTAGTTGTTATGAACAGCGTCATCCCATTGAGTTCCACTAGAGGGATGGATTTAGTTGTAGGATTTCTCTTTTGCCCAAGAGTCATTTCTAATGCTAGCGATAGAGGGACGACCCTTTGTTTTGGTTGTATTTACCCAGAGCACCCTGCGGTATAGTCTCTTACTTTTTTAGTGGTCTCCAGTAGGGACCGCTCCAAAAGAAGCAGTCCCTACTTAGCATTCACATATGATTTCAAACTACCTAGGAGTTCATTTTAACTGATTGATGTTGATAACTTTTTTCCCCCCCAAAAAATTTATTTCACCATTGGACTAACAGCTTATTTTTATTTGTTTATTTATTTATTCCGTTGATCTTTGACAAATATGAAAACAGAAGTGATCTTTTGCATTATAAGTAGAAAGACTGAATGGTGGGTCACACCCTTTGTTTCATTAAGTTAGTCTTATTAGGCTTTCCACAAGATGGGCACACCCAGATATACCCTGACATTACAGACATTACCCCATTGGAGCACGTCCACGGCCACAACGTGTGCACAAATAGTTGGTTGCTGCTAGAAAAGCTATAATTGGCTATAATTGTTATGTACAATGATAGCATTCAGACTGACACTCAGTTTTTTGTTTTCAGGACTTGCAGATATAGACTCAAGTGGTTTTAGTCTGCTCCTAAATCAGACGTTGCATCACAAAACATAATACTGCGGCAGCCCAACCGTACGTCTTCTTAGAGACAATCCGAGGCAAATTTCCAAGTCGGTTTCGAAGTCGGTTTTTCAGGATCCCTCATCCGAAGAGCAGAATGATGTCAGTATCACACAGACAGCCAACCCCGGAGTCACACCCTACATGCTCAACGACTATCATCTGCATTCCTGCCAGATGCTGGAGGTGAGGGCCAAGAGGACGGACCGGGCAGGAGGCTGCGAGAGACACAACACGTCCGGCACGGCATGTAGAGGAAGCTGTTGCGAAAGATTGTGGCTGCTCACGTGTCACCCTACTGAGAGGGTCACAGCAACGGCATAATGGACGCATCATTAAAGGGTGATATTGCCTTTTCTCTCAGACATTTCAGCAAACAGGAAATATGCATTCTGAAGATGTCTGTGGACATATTTTGTGAAATGGTGTCACGCAACACGTTCTAAGGTCTTCATTCATTTGAATTTTCCTCAGCAGATGAGTTGTGTCTTGTTTCTAATCGTCATAATCCCACAAATCTGAGGCGCCGTTCCAGGGAACAACCATGACTGGATCTTCTGAGCTGTTCATACTTTGGAAGCCGGACAAACCTCATGAGAGCCTCCAGAAAAATGACTAATGAGGACATCTGGAGACGTTAGTGGGAGGTGTGTCGTCCAGTGAGCAAACAGAGGGGACGGTGAACAAGAACAGGCCGAACAGACTGGAAGCTTTAGGAGGAGGAGGGAGGAGGAGATTCTTGAGGTTCCAACAGGACAACAATCCCAAGCACACATCAGAACCAGTTTCCTTTAACTTTAACCCTGTAGAGAAATTGTACATTGTTGTTAAAAGCTGAGTTGGAATCAGGAAATCAAGCAGTTTATGATGCAAAAAGTGCATAAAAATTATATTAGGATACTATTGAAAGCTATAAAAGGGATGAGAATGAACTGAATATTGTTGAGTATACATGTTCAAACACTGGTGAATTATTTTGTATGTGGATTAAAACTCACACGTCTAAAACGCTGACGCATAATGAGGTGGGAAACGGGACTTTAAAAGCTTCCTTGAAACTTGTCGGTTTGAGCTTCCTTCAGCTGCGTCTCTATGACAACAGCAGTGTAATGAATGTGTTTCACAGAGGACTTTTGGATTCCCCTCCTCCCCCACTATTTATGAAAGGATGAACAGATTGTGGATCTCATTTCCTGTGTTTAGAGATGCTCCACGTCTGATGAGTTTCTTCAGCTCAGCAGGCGTTTGCATTGGCCCAGCTGTCCTCCTGACAGGAGCAGGACTTTAAATGAGAGCCGCTCATGTTCTCCTCCAAAAGTGAGCGAGCATTTACTTCACGCCAGCTGAGCTTTAAATAAAAGACTGCTGTGGTTCCAGAGTCATTTCTCCAATTCAGCCTCTCTCCTCAAACGCCCTGTTAGGACTGAGCTGTGATAGCGGAACCCGAACATTAACGGATCAGGCAGATCAGGGCTGCACTCAGTAAAGTGGCACCTTCCCTCGGCACATTGGTAACTGAGACCATCTCTGGTGCAGAGGCCGCTGTTCCTGGGTTGATTTACAGTAAGCTGTACAGCAGTACAGGTGGAAGTAGATGGTGAGAAGAATCCCAGGATTTTGATCCGACTCATATGAGCCTAAATAGCGGCTCTTGTTCGTCTCTTCAGGCCGTTTGAGATCAACGCTAATCCGTCTGGAAACCTTCAAAGAGGCAGATCTGCCCGGCTCACCTGACAGCTGGGAAGACCAAAGAACACACAGCAAACAGCCTCACCTTGATTAGTCCTGCCAGCTTAATGAGAGATCTGTTTGCTGTCGTGTGAAGTTTCCTCTACTTGGTTCTGCTGGTTGCGTCCAACCCGTCTACACAAACAGCATCCGCCTTTACATCAAAGATGGCCAACGGTTACCAGCTGAACCAACCGAGGGACAAACTTCCCTCTTCACTTCTCTCTGTCGACAGTCACCATATTTTGTCAGTCTGTAAACTACAGTCTTTGGTCAAAGTAGGAGAAAGGTTGTCCAGCAGTCTATGCTGGGGATGAAAAGTTATCAAAGTTTTCAGTAGTGTGGCTGAAGAAAGCACAGTTTGTTTAACTGGTTATGTAAGCCTCATTTTTCTCCACATAAACTCTCCATGTTCTGTTATCTCAGCTCTCAAACCTTTGCAGAGACCGTCACCAGACATGTTCATGCGAACCGAGGACAGGATGTGTACAAAGTATTTTTTTTATTGTTACCATAAACACCTGGAATCATCCTGATGGTCTGGATGTTTGCCTCCACACTGAGTTTTTGCCTCGGGTTCCCATCAAACTGAAGATTCCAGTGGCTTTTGTCATGACGGGACAGGAAGTATTTCCATCTGTGAGACAGTTTGTGATAAGTGAGGAGAAATCCATTCACTTTCCTGTCTCTCTTTATGTTCAGTTCATCCACATTTTCCATGCTGCCAAACATCCATTCAACTGAATCCTCTTTAGAGTATTGGAAAATGTTTTTGACAACCCCTCACCATGATGCTACCACCGCTATGCTTGACGGCTAGTGCAGCGCTTGCTTTGCTCTTTGGTTTGAAATCTTCTTAACTCCTGCAGACAGATCTCTTCCCACCAGACTTTTTTCTATCAGCGTGTATTTTTTGCATGCATTTTGAAGTATCACGTTAGAAAGGTTTGATGGAAATGGCAAAACTTGAAGACTTCAACATGTTAAAAGTTCTTGCAATTTTGCATGACAGCTGGATTGAATCACATCTACTGCAACCGGGTCGTTTGATCTTTGGTATTTCACTGTTGGCATCAGCAGCTGAAAATTTTGCGCGTTGATTTTTGAATAGTTTCTGTTTCTCAACTGTGTTTCGGAAGCTTCCGGTTTATTGTGAATTTTGACCCTCTGAGGCTGACATACAGTCCAAACTGTGCACCTATTTCTTATTTTTAGGTTTCGTATCTTGAATAGTGAACAAAGAAGTTAATTTAGAATACTGAATTCATTTTGAGAGATGTTAGAATGAAAGCTGCATGGAGGACTTCAAAAGTAAGGGAAATTATGAATACCACAAGAGTACTGTAGGCTACCGAGGAGGAATTTGCCTCTACAGTAATTTAGACTCTGCAAGTTACCATCACAACAGGTCTACAGCCAGAGAATGGCTATAAAATCCAATCTTTGCCATAAAAGGCCAACAGCCATCCTCTTGAGATTTTCTAAAGCTGGCAATCAAAATCATGAGCCACTTTAATGGAAGAACACACGCTGAGGCCCAGGCTGAGATCAGACGAGAAGCAGTGTAGGAAATCTGGAAAGCAAAAAGAGGAGGGCGGAAAAGAATTTGACAACAAGAGTTTAAACAAATTACAAATACAAGAACATGGAGACGAAGGCAGGGGCAGATGAAGGAAAGCGGAGTATGCCTCCCTCTTCCTCCTCGTCGTCATCTGACGAGGAGGAAGAGGGACGAGGAGGAAGAGGGAGGCAGACACGTGGAGCCGATTACAAGACAATGATGTCATGCACGCATGTCAGGTAACCAGGCCCTGGGCTGTGTATCGGACCAGTGTGTGTGTCAGAGAGAGCACTGAACAAGACCAGACATCTTCCGGGACGAAGCCGGAAGAGAGATCCCAGTCAGAGAAGACGATGGTGGGACCTTCAGACAGACCAGCGTTCAGCTGAGACAGACAGACAGACGAAAAATAACAGCATTCCATTCGTTTTACACATGAATGATTTGTCAGACCACTGGATTTAAATGTTCAACTCAACAGATTATGTTAATAAATCAAAGAGATTGAACAACAAGTCTAAACAGCAGCTTGCGGCTTGTGTGACATTAGCTAAAAATGACACTTTTTCTTATACATTCTTGGCTTTTTCTCTCATTCTGTGCATCTGTCCCCCAACTTTTATTGCAACATTTTTTCCTTTTTTTTCCCGTTACATTTCGTTTTTAGATGCTTCAACTAAGACGCACACTAATAAAAAAAAAAAAAAAAAAAAAAACATATTAAAATATTGTTAGTCTTTTTTCAAATTATTTATGTATTTTTGCCCAATACATGTTTTGACATTTTTTCTGTTATTTTATTTTATTTTTTTAAAATTACTTTTTAGGGAAAAAAAAAAGAAGCTATAGGCCATTATTTTAGGAAAGTGAAATGAAAAATTTACTTTTCGCTCCATCTTTTCCACCATAATCGTATTCAAATGAATCAGTTTTTTTTTTCTAGCACATTCTACAGATTCTTTGCGGGGTTCAAGTTCTCCCTGAAACACTCCTTCAAGGCCTGATTGTTGTCCCGTGTGATTTCAGTGTTTAAGGAACACAACACAGCTCAGGGCATCAGTTAGGGAAAATATCTCATTGCAAGCTGTAGCGTATTAATCTCTGTGGTACTTTGGAAACTTTTACCCGCTTGCTCAGCTAAACCCATGCTGTTTTTTTTCACTGTCTCGGCAATGACAGTGGACAGAGCTGTAAAAAAAAAAAAAAAAAGAAAATAATTTTTATCCTCAGAAATGTTCTTTTCTTGGGAACATTGAAATTAACTTTTTTTTTTAATTAACTAAATTTTGTTTCGATATGAAAACATCAGCATATTTCTGATGCGAGTTGTGAAAGGAAACGCCTCGGTTACGTCGACGCTCTAACAGCCTGCATGTCTACATCGCAATCAAGCGCATGTTGTCAATAGCAACTGGTAATCGCAACTTTGGACGAATTGCCCACTTGACTTGTTTTTGTCGTTGGGACACGCGATAGGTTGCACTAAGAGTTTGTTGAAGACACAAGTTTTGTTATTTGACAAGCTCTTTACAAAGCTTGTTAAAAGCCCAAACCTCCACATTATTCTGCACAGTGTCAGAGCAAGAGTCATTCCTTAGTGGTTACACAATACCTCTTCATCTCCCCACTATTTGTCATCTGGCGGAGGCTTGTCACAGCAAACATGCTCATGTGGCCTGCTCCTATGTTTGATCCCCAACATCTGTTTCAAGTGTGCATTACTCAGAGCCCTCAATATGTCCAGGTCCTGAAATAGAATCCAACTTTGGATGACCAAACTGTTTGTTCCAAGCGCAAACATTGTGTTGCAGAGGAATGGGAACAAACATCGGAGTTTAGAGTCGGAGCCTCGTCGACGGGGTTGATGGATTGCGAGGCTCCAGACATGGCACAGCACTCTTGTTTGAGGTGACTGATATCAAGCATTGGATTACACAAGTGTTGCACAAGCAGTATCATAAATGCAAATGAGAGATTGAAGGAACGCTTTGTTTAATATCAAAATTGTTAATAGGCAGGAGGGCTGAGAACCAGGACAGGGTGTTAGGCTGGAGCGGTTATGCTTCTTTCCCAGTCCCTAGAACCAGTTTATAAATAGTCTGCCTCATCCGTCTGGTTTTTTTGTTTTTTTTATGTCTTAAAGAACAAGATCCCATCTCCAAGCTAAACCCAACTCCATGTGTTTGCATAGGCAGCTCTGGGAAGTTCCTGCTATCTTTGGCGTGGTCTTGTTCTCGGTGCCGGTGAAAACATTTTCCACACTGCCTCATTCATTGTCCTCCAGTAACTGTCTCCTCCAATCGGCTCCAAGCGTCGTGATTCATTCCAATTTCTTACATAAGCCAGAAGGTCACATACGTTCCGCTTCAGCTAGTTTCTGAAGCGGATCTGGAACGTGAAATTTTGCAGTTTCAACTTTGAGGATCATCTTCGACACCGTCGGCCTTCAACCAGAATGACTGTCATTGTCTCACTGCTGTTTCCTCTCATTATGGTGTGCCTGATGTCCAACTGCCATCGGAAGGAATTAATGATCGAAGAAGACAGTCATTGAGTCGTCTCTGGTGATGGTCTAGCCCGGCTGAGCTGTGGTGTGAGCTTCACTTGAATTCCTGTATCCATAATGCGTTGTGCTTTACATAACAGTCTTACCCTGTCATTTTAGATAAATCCCAGAACTCTCAGTTTCCATCAGCTTGCCTGGCAAGACTCGCAACGTTTAGCAACAATGACCTCAGCCATTGTGAAGCCGTGACATAGTCTGCTCAGTGGTTTGGAGACAGGAAGACTTTTTGGCCTCGTCTTTCCAAGTTCAACATTTGGCCTGAAGAACACCAAGAGAGAGCGTCGTCTTTTTACATACTGTTAGGTGCGAGGGAATAAGCTACCGAAACATTAACTGCTGCTGTTTCAACTGCCGGTTTTTCAAGAACAACTTGCTCATTTGTTTCTGTCATTGTTGGTCGAAATGGGTCCATTTTTCACCCAACAATAGACACTGACAGAGGAACCACAGATACAAGACCTGACTGCCGTATGACAAAAGGTGAGTCACGGTAGGAAGGATTTTCCAAATGTGGATTTAGACAGCTATACGGACAGAGTTTGGTGACAGCATTCTGAAGGACTAACAATGTGGCGCTGATGCAGCCGGCTTAAGGTACGATTATGGATTGGCAGAAAATTCCACTGTTATGTTTGTGAACTTATTCTCTAAAATCCACATTTAACATCACCGGGAAAGGTTAGGAAGAGTTAAGGTAACAGTGGCCAGCAAGTTAAAGTGGCCATGCATAATTTACTGCAAAATAATAATGACATAAAACGAATGAGTTGCGGTTATTTTAACAACCTCAAATGTTAAAGTGCAATATTTCGAACTCGCAAACTCTTGAAAACATCATTTTAGTTGTTCGATGCGCTCAGATTGTGACGTTGTGAATGTTACACCAGGAATAAAGCGCAACTCAACTCCGTGGCTGTGATGCAATTTCAATAGCAGCTAGCTGTGTAGCAATGCTAAAACTGAGTCGTAGCTAAACAGGAAGAACAATCATCTCCTACATTACCTTTAGCGTAATTTTGCATCTTTTTAAGAGCAAACATGTTTCTTTAGCTAAAAGGCTTTTTAGTTAAATATGATTCTCATCATATTGATAAGTTTAAAGCATTTTTATTGATGCTTTTTTATTGTTACTTATTTGTTTTATTATTATTGGGGCTTTGCAAATGAAAATATGTTTAACATGTACTGTACAATTTGTCACATATCAATTATGATTAAAAAAAACAACCTATTCAGTGGAAAGTGGTGATATTATCTTTTACTCAATATGATTCTAAAATCTAATGTATCAATTCTGATACAAAAAGGTGGTGTTTGTTCAGTTCTTTCTTCTTAAAAGTCTCATACTTTGTTTGTGTTCATTTACTAATAAAGAAACTGATGGTGGGACAGAAATCAGAACCATTAATAAGGTGAAAAAAATATCAAAGAATACGGTTGTAATTTAAAGCATAAAGCCAAAAGAAAAGTGGAGTATTTCATATGAAAAGGTTGAACTGAATTTGACCTTATGACTCCTGACATATAACAGACCTATGAGCTAGATGTGTACTGCTTTTCTCTTTGGCTGTTAGGTTTTGTGTGGCGATCAGGCTAACGGCGCAGAAAACCTGATCCCATATCACTGTCATCACAGATTGCAAACTGCAGACAAGCTGGTGTAAAACTCTTCAAACCTCGCATATAAGAACTCCGCTTTCGACTAAGACTTTTTGTAACTTCACAAAACGATTCTTGAGATTTCCTCTCTCTTTCGGCTCCGTAAACGTCTGGATTTGACGGGAGCCAGACGGAAACACCGAAACCCAAAACTCTCCCCTCTCTCCTCACCTCCTGCTCCGTCTCCGGAGCCCGAACTTCGCACATCACAGCTCACCTCCTCGGCTAAACGCTTAAGCGCTGCTCTCACTCGCACACCAGCGGTGAGCACACCCCCTTCTTGTGAGCTCCTGCAGTGCAAAGTCCCATATAAGGACATGCTGATGATGTAATGGTCCGCGGGCAGGGAGCACATATTGTTTGGTCTAACTGTAGGAATGCCCACATTACAGCTTCTCAGAGTGAGAGCCGTAGACGGAGCTGAGGGGTCGAATGTTTTACGGAGAGATAATAAAGTCATAGCAGTAAAGCTGGGAGAGCAGGTAGGCACAATGGATGCTGTCATTTATATTCAAGATTAAAAAAGAAGCTGATAATTGGGAGTTAGCTCCCTTCCTGTTAATGTAGTTTTGTGTTGTTTCCGGAGAAAGTCTTTTTTGCTTAATAAAACTGTTTTTTGGGTGTAAAGAAGGATGTTTATGTGTAGGTCGGCGTCATGTTTGAACTAAATCTGGAATGGCAAAGTAAAAGTTGTGAACTTCACAAGTCGGCGGCATTTCTGTGATCGCAGAAATCAAACTTTCAGAGAAGCACAGAAAGAAAATGAAAAGCTGAATTTTGCTCGAAATACCTTGTCATATCAGAGATCTGTTGATCCAAGCGAAGGGTTGTTTGGTTTATGAGCAGCTGCTGGTCAGGTTGGAAACGTTCAAAACTAATAGCAGTTTGGAGTAACAGAAGTGAAGTCTACAATGTCAAAATTTGAGAAAAAGACTAAAGATTTAGCATTTTGCTGTGAAACGTTTCTAAACTCCTTTAAAATATTGTTTTTTTAGTATCTACTTAGGGTAGGGATAGAGTTAGTTTTTTTAAAAAAATACTCTGTTATTTTAAAAAGCCATACATAAAGTAATATTTAGTTACCATATCTTAAATGAAAGTTTGAGCTTTTAATTGTGCAACCAGAAGATTGTCATTTATATTCACTTTGAGAAAATTCATCCAAGTTTTCATTAAAAAATTTAATGGGGACAGTTGCCTGGTTTTTATCTTTTTTTTCTTTCTTTTTTTTGTATCACAACATACATTTGAGGTTATGTAATTATAATAACAAAAACTTTTAAGCAGAGATATTTTTTTTATATATATATAAGGAAAAAAATGACTATCACTTTTTTTTTGTTTTAAAACTACATCACTTTTATTTCAACACTTTGTATTTTTATGAAAAAGATAAAAATATTTCAGAAATATGTATATAAGACTATGTATTTTATCTCACTGGTCTAATTCATGTCAAAACTAAATGAATGCAAAACTAATTTAATAGTTCTTAACAGGCAACTTTATGTTTATTTGGTAGTTTTGATAAATGCATTTTGTCCTTGTTAGCGACACTTTCTTGTCGCTAACAAGGAAGTGTTTGTATTTCAGGAAAAAAAACTTTCCTCCATTTAATGAAAAGTAGGACATAATTCACACATTTTGATTGCACTCTGGAGGCAGACGTTTCATTGCGCTCGGCCTTTAAACCCCGCCGCTGCGCTGCATCAATCATCAAACGTTCTCTAGAACCGAGACTGTAGCTGAACATATATAACCTCAGCAGCTGTGGCAAGGGCCGGACATGCGGCGCACGCGGTGCCGCTCCGGGCTTTGGGCTGAGCCACAGTTTCCAGCCTCAGAAGTCCTGTAGAGAGGAAGCCGGCTGGTGAGAACTGCTCCCGCCTGGATGCTCCTTCCCCTCTCTAATAGGATTTAATGTTTGCTAAGCTCACGTTTAGAGAGGGGGGGGAGGGAAAACCTGATATTTTCAACAAAGCCAGAAACAATCCAGCGCAGCCCACAGACTCGTCAAATCGCTCCGTGCAAATAATTTTTCCATGACACATTTAAGACCCAGGGTGGTTGTCAAAGATTCTTTCAAGGGAGCTGGAGCGGCTGCAGTGTGGGTGGTAAAGGCATGATGCTGTGCTATGTATTCCTCCTTGCTAATATGCTTTCAATATGAGAGGAGCGCCGCTTAAAATCCAGATCAGCTGCTCGGTGCGCGTTCTAGACCAGAGGTCAACGACCTTTCCAATCCAGAGAGCCAAAACAATAAAAAACTCTGGAGCAGATGTTTGTAGATAGCTTCTTCATACGAAATAAGTTTTCTGGTTAAATTTAAGAACCAAATATTTATCTAAGAAAACATTCTTCTTCATGAGCAGGAAGGTGTGATATGACAGAGAAAGTGGCTGGACAAACAAAAGTATTCCTGGCATTATCAATATGCTTCTGCTGCAGAGATGACTAATTCAGATATTACTGGAAAACACATAGAAAACCTGCTAACTTTGTCATGCATTGAGTTTGTCATGTAGGCTTTAGAGCTGTTGCACTGTTGCCTAGCAGCGAGGAGGTCCTGGGTGCAAATCCCAGCCTGGGGTTGGCATGTTCTCTGGGTGCTTCGGTTTCCTCTGACAGGTCAAAAATATGACTGTTAGGTTAACTGAGACAATGGATTGGCAAAAAAGCATTCCTGGTAATATGATGTTCACTAGATCAGGATCTCGCTCTAAACTTAGACTTTAAAAAAAAAAAAAAAAAGCAATCGGCAGAGAATTTTGCCCTCCTTTGGCGTAAATTGCATCTCTCCTTCTATTTCAGCCGATGACATCACCCCCAAAACCAGCAGGAACTGAGATAAGGCCTTTGAGTAAACAATGATTATAGATGGGTTTACCCGACAGACGTGTTTGTTTTCAACTTCTCCCTAGCAATCGTGCGTTCCAGGCACACAGTCTGTTCCCAAAGAAGCATTTTTTTTAGCACATTTGCCCCTGAATGAGACGGCAGCAATTTACCCTTCGATTTGTGACCCATGAAGACGTTTAATAGCCGACGTGATGGTTGACAAAGTCACACAAGACAGTCGCAAGAAATCCTGGAAACTGGGATTTTCATCTCAAATTAAAATAACATTTCAAATGTCAGATTTAGCTAATTAAAAAAGTGGCTTCATCAAGTTCACCCAATGCTAAAAATGTCTGAATTTTTTTTTTTTGCCATGTAAATGTATAAAGTGGTCATTTTTTGTTTAAACCTGGATGTAAGAGGAAACGGAAAAAGTACAAATAAAAGAAACACACTGAAGGACTTTTTGAGAAAATAAGTTTACTTAAAAAAAAAAATTGTTATGTTTGATATGTTTGGGGTTTCGTCAACCAAAAAGATCGAGGCTGTATGCATTTATAAATACGGTATTAATCCACAAAAAAAACCTTGCTTTTGTTCCAACCCATAAAGTAGTGCCAAAAATACCAGGACTAACACATTTCAACAGTTTTTCTATGAAACATTTTATAATTTTTTTACTCTCATTTTAAAAACATTTTGTTAAACTTCATGTCAAATGAATAATCCATGACAGAAGGTGATTGTAGCCAGTTTTAAATAATTTTCTGACTTTGACACATTTGGCATAACTGGGTTGAAATACACCAAACATCACGCTACTGAAAAATGAAGCTTGGAAGGGTTCAAGTATTTTTAAACGCCCACAGAATAAACACACTAGCTACACAAATGAGCTTTGTTTTGGCAGTAAACATTACAATATAACATTTTACTCTCTGGTTTTTAATATCCAGTTCTTATTCCCCCCCCCCCCAGTTTGGCAGCCGTCAACGAGAGACATGACACTGCACCCGCGGCCCTGACATCATGTATCACCTCGCTTCTCTGAGGAGGTTTCTGTTTAAACTGTGGAGCAGGGGGAATTCCTTTAATTGCAAAAGAAAAAAGAAAGGAAGAAAGAGAGAAGAAACGGGGAGGGCAGGCGGTGGCGGTAAAGGGTGGGGGGGCCGGTGCAAGAGGAACCCCTCAATTATGGGATTGTTCCATGCAAGAGGGATGTTTGTGTGGAAATGCCTGGCAGCTGCTTCCCCCTAGGGGATGAACGGGCTCAGAGGCAGACGCCCTGACCGGCTCACACATCGAGCTGCATCATGTGGGACACGCGGCGCTCTAACACAGAACCATCTGCTCAAATTAGCCACTAAACACCACAATTCTTTCCCAAAAGAGCTGAAATCGGTAACCTATACCTTGGTGAGTGTCAAAAGTGTCAAAACAAACTCGCTCATGTTGCGTTTTCAACATGCGGGGGAATGTCTAATTTTCACACCAAGCCTGGCTGCAGTCATGGAAAGAACTACGCCCTGTGATTTAGCAGCTGGTGGAGCCACCATCAGCAGGAACTGCTAGTCATCACATTATGGCTTTATCACATCCTCAACATTGCCTCAGTTGAAGGTTCTTGATTTATTCGTTGGGTTGTAGGATTCATTCAGCTGTGATGTTGGCAACCGACTTTTTTCAGCCATTTCAATGGCTTGCTGCTTTTTTTTTTTTCATAAATCTGGCATTAAACTTTCCAGCTGAAGCCTGGAAATTCTGAGATGGGTCTATTTGTTTCTTTACTTTGAACATTTGAGGTTAACATTCTTCAATGTTAACTCCTAGGAAGATTAGAAACTGTCCTAAATGTTCAAAATGGGAAAATCTCTTAACTTGAGAATGATAAATTTCCTCTTTATCCACTAAAATACTTTACATCTTGTATTTTTTGAGGAGTACTCCTGCTTTCTCAGAGGTATTCATGTTGAACATGATCAGGATAATCCGGCACGTTTGACTAATAGCTCCTGACTTCTACTATTTGCTTCAAATTTAATGGAAAAAGGAAAAAAATTGTGCTGTTTTTATCATGGCAGCACATCTTGAACTGCTCAAACGTCCACCCGGCAGTTGAAAACTCAGCTTTTTTCTCTTCACATGAGATGTAGTTGGCAATAATGACCACACATAAACCATGACCCCCAAACTTCTGCTGTTTTATGATGTGTTAAATTTCCTGTGACATTAAGACTTTATTCCTCCACAGCCACAATGGGAAAATAACAGTGTTAGTGTGTCATTTATCTGAGATGCGGCCCAAATTTACCAAATGTTTACTGATAGATTTTATCAACTGGATAGATAAATCATATCTATAAATATATTTTGTACAGCTCATGTCTTTAAATCAAATGTTTTCTGTTTTCACAGGTTAAAGCTGCTAATCGATCAGGAAAAGGCACACCAAGAACGAAAAGACCAAGAAAACAACAAAAAGATAGAAAGTCTAAAGGAAGAGCTGACTAAACTCAAGTCTTTCGCGTTGATGGTTGTGGATGAACAGCAGCGTCTCACTGAGCAGCTGAATCAGAAAACGGTCAAGGTCCAAGATCTCAGCGCCGGATTCTCTCGAGCTCAGGAAGAGCTGAGCTCGGCTAATGCTCGTCTGCAGGAAGAGGAGCAGAAAGTCTTTCGCTTAGAGGCTGAGCTGCGCGAGCAGGCCAGTCGACACCATCAAGATCAGGAAGCCATGACTGCCAAACTGACCAGCGAGGATGCCCAAAACAGGCATTTGCGCCAGAAGTTGTCGGCACTCAGCCGGCAGCTGGATGAGCTGGGGGAGACCAATAAGACCCTGAGAAGGGCCGAGGAGGAGCTGCAGGAGATGAGGGACAAAATTAGCCGAGGCGAGAGTGGAAACTCGAGCCTCATGTTGGAGCTTGAAGAGTTACAAAAAAGAGTGCTTGAAATGGAGGGGAAGGATGAGGAGCTGATCAGGATGGAGGACCAGTGCAGAGACCTCAACAAGAAACTGGAGAAAGAGACCAAACAGAGCCGGTGCTTGAAAACCGAAGTCGATCAACTGACCCACAGAATTACGGACTTGGAAAAACTGGAGGACGCTTTCGGTAAAAGCAAACAAGAATGCATCTCACTCAAAAGTAACTTGGAGAAGGAGAGGACAGTGTCAAAGCTTCTGAGCAATGAGCTGGAAGGCTTGAAAGCCAGAGTCAAAGAACTGGAGGCCGCTGAGGGCAAGGTGGTCAAGACGGAGCAGACGCTGAAGGAAGATCTGACCAAGTTAAAGACTTTGACGGTTATGCTGGTGGATGAGAGGAAAGCGATGGCCGATAAGCTGAAACAGATGGAGAACAAGGTGCAAAACAGCACAGGCAAGCTTCAGGCTGAGCAAAACAAAGTTACATCAGTCACAGAGAAGCTGATAGAGGAGAGCAAGAAGGCATTGAGGTCAAAGGCAGAGCTGGAGGAGAAAATGTGCTTCGCAACAAAAGAGAGGGATGACTTGAAGGCCAAGCTACGAACCGAGGAAGAGAGGAATAAAGATCTGGAATCTAAAGTCAATATGATGAAGAAACGGCTGCAGTCACTTGAGACAATTGAGAGGGAATACCTGAGAAGCAAAGCGAAAGAAGAGCAACTCAAGACACCTCTGGCAAATCGTTTTCAGCAAGAAGACAACAAAGTCAAAGACTTGACGCAGGAGGTTGAACATCTAAGACGGAAACTAAAGGATATGAAAGTGGCAGAGGAAGACTCATTAAAAACACCAGAGTATGAAACACTGGAGAAAAGGTTTGCCAATGAACAAGAAAGAGCCAAAGCCTTGATGGAGGAACTGGAAGTATCCAGAAAAGAGCTGACAATGTACCAACTGAATGAAAAGAAGGAGTGCAACCAAGAGCATGTCCTTTATAAACGCTTAAAGGAAGAGGAAGCAAAGTCTAGTCATCTGTCCAGAGAGGTGACAGCTCTGAAGGAGAAAATTCATGAATACATGGGAACAGAGGAGTCGATCTGCCGAATGAAAACTGACCACTCCACTCTGCAGAGAAAACTGACCCAGCAGGAGGTGAGAAACAAAGAACTCGCCCGGGAAATGGAGACGCTAACTCGAGAGCTGGAGAGATACCGACGCTTCAGCAAAAGCCTTCGCCCGGGCATGAATGGAAGGCGGTTTTCAGACCTTCACCTGTCGACCAAGGAGGTTCAGACCGAACCGCTTGACCTCATCCCTCCTAACAGCAAGACTATGATACCGCTGGAAAGAGCGGTGGTCAACGGTAAGCTGTATGACGAAAGTGAGGCGAACGATGGCGCAAACTACAGCAACGAACTGCAGCTCGCCAAATATAGCCCTTCACTTATGAACAATGTCAACAATCTAAACAACAACCTGAGGCGAGCAAGAGACCCATTCCTCAAAACCAAAGATGTTGCCCATCAGGTGAATGGCAAAATGCAACCACGGCATAACGGCAACCACGTCCAGTCTGGAGACGTGGTGTTGGCCCACTGTCCTGGACAGCCGCTGCATATAAAAGTCACTCCTGACCACGGACACAACACGGCAACACTAGAGATAACCAGTCCCAACACAGAAACTCTTCAGTCATTCACCAGCACCGCCGTCATACCCACAAGTGGAGGACCCCCCAAGCAGAGAATTACAATCATTCAGAATGCCTCAATTTCCCCTACCACAAAATCCATTTCTCCGACAACTAAATCCAAGTGTTCCTCCATCTCAGATGAACCGTGCTCCCCAGATAGGGCCCTGTCACCTTTCACTACGACTACTTACTCCAGAGCCAGGACGCCAGACTCATGTGGTTCTGTAACACCAGACCGAGCTATGTCGCCGATACAAATT